>NW_007378316.1:119593-126473 GCF_000475195.1 Diaphorina citri | reverse complement strand
CTTCCAACAAGTACATTTCCAACAAGTTTTCCTTTCCAATAAGTTTATTTCCTACAAGCAAGTTTAGAACCCAACATTAGTTCTTTTTCTACAAAGGTTCTCTTTGATATATCATAATAAGATATCTTCATTGTCACCCTTCCAACCAGAGGTTCCTCTCCAGTTTTACCCCTCTCAGGCAAATAAACGGGTAAGGGCTCAAATCTGGCAAGAGTAGCTATTTGGGCATCAAGGTCACCTACATATTTTGATGAAAATCATAGCAAACGAAAATACCCCCTTCCATGTTTTCTTGAGCTGGAAGGGCATTTAACACAGAAACGACATTGTTTCGTTTACTACCAAACTTTATCCTTTCGTTCTTGTGCTCTTCTGTCAAGGAAGTTGGGACTATCTTGTATCTAAGAATCTCATATTTTGGCAAGAACAAGCACTCACACACAGACACGAAATTCTATTCCCTTCATAATCTTCAAATCCATACAGATCATCAAATTCAATTATACCTGCAATTATTTCAGAATAATACACACAAAACTCATATATGTGATTATTATGTGTAATACCACCACACGAAGTATTACGCACAGTTCCTGGGTGACAAAAGGTGACATGGAACTTTAGCATTGTGCTATATCTTGAGATTCATGAGACATATGTACATTGTACATAGGTACTCTACTCAAATCTAGTCAGATATACATACCTACTCAATGTTGTGTTATGCTCCCTTAGTAAGACATACACAACCCTGTGGGAACCATGATCATTCCACAATCCATAAGTTACATGAGACCTATAGATCCTAGGACGTGTAATCACTGATAGGACTTATTGAGGTCATCAGTGGTGACTTTAGGATTCAGAGGAGTTTTCGGTCGAGATTCATTCGAGTACTGGGTTGCATTATGTGTAAAGTTTTCAAGTAAACCTGCCTCGGTGACGCAATAGTCAAAGCGCTAGCTTGGCAAAGTAGAAGGACGAAGGGTTGACTCCGGCCGAGACATGGAATTAAATCCTCACTTATTTGATAATATGAATGCGAGTCATAATGGAGCTCTAAGCGTTAGGTGGTAGAGAATGCCTCCGGGGTTAACCTCGCCTAGATACATCTAACAAGTTTTCCACTGATCCCCAAGTCACGTACGATCAGCTGAGGCCAGACTCGCCTATTTCTTCCTCTTCCTTGTATACTTTCATTCTGGGACCCAGTTGACCTCACTAGAGAGTCTGCACTGACCGTGATGTGATGCAGATTTAATCTAAAACACTAAACCTATCCTAGCTAAACGGTAGCTCCGATTCCTTTCCAACGAAACCATTACTCCAGCCGTGGCGTGGTGCAATAAACATTACTATCAGGGATATAATGCTCGTGTTTATAGCTCATAGATTGTGCTACACACTGGCGTAGATTGTGTAATAAATGTAATAACAAGTATAAATAAATTAAGATAATATTCATTCAAGATACCGAGATTGGATCAAGAAGACTCCACTCAAGACGTAGGTAATACTATAGCGTCTCCTTATTTAATGTTTACGTTAATAATAGAAATATGTATTATGATTTATGTTTAAACATAAGTAGGGTGTACGTTCGACATTGTAATGGAAAGTAGAGGATGAAATATGTGGGATATGTTTCCGCATTTCCTGAGATGAGAATTGATGTTTCAAATTGTTTTTAGCGTGTGAGATATATCGAGTCGAAACGAGAAATGAAATGGGGAACAATAGGATGTGTGGTTCAAGAAGATGGCTTTCGTCACAGTTAACGCAATGTTTCCGCATTTCTTCCAGGGTGGCATTTGATTTCTTCTAAAGTTTATACGAAGGCCCGAAATGATGAAAGATTTTGCTAGTGATGACGCTAAATTTTAGTTCCGGGCTCTTCAGGGCGAATTCACAACACGGAACCATGAGGACATTGTAGCAAAAAATTAAAAGAAATGGGTCGGGTCGTAATCTCTTTTGAAGCACATCTCTTTTAGCTTTTAGCTCTGCTGAATAAATACAGGCTAGAAAATAATTCCAGTCCTTGGATTGTTTTTGGCCAGACACATAAAAATGACCTAGGAGCCGACATTAATTCACACATCTGGCGTTACCAGTTGCACAATAATGCATATGCACATACTCGTATGATACAACATGGGAATAATGTGTGCATAATGCTTGTGTGTTAAATACACAATCACATGTAAAACTCCCAACCTCGTACATATTGACACAGGCAGAAACTAGACAATTCATTCAACTACTGTTTTCATTATTATTTTTCCACAGTACTGAAGTCTTCTCATTATTACTAACGGGATTTTTACTCACCATTCGGCCACAAGCTTTTGGCCTATAGATTAATATCGATCAGCCCAGAGGGCCCGGAAAAGCCAGCAGCATGCGACTGTCCAGACGATCACCCATCATACTTACCAATCCCAACGTTGCTTAACTTAAGTGATCCATTACTGGTGTACCCTTCTATCGCCGTTGGCTGTACAGTAGTGTGTTTTCAGCCATAGTGATATACGAGTATGCAATATTTGCGTTCGTGTTCATACACATGGGTTATGTTGATATGTTACATAAGCCACATTAGACACATGTCAAAAACTGCTAATGTTCCATGGAAAATTCTCTGCCAACCAGCAAATCCTAATGAGTTTTACACATTAGCGCTGGAACTCTCCTGCCTCTGTACTGTAGGCATAGGTACAGGCATAGTTTATTAACAGTGAACAATTCAGAGCTACAGCTGTTTACAACAAGGTATACACTATGTGGAAAATTCTCTGCCCACCGTACAATAAACTTCAATAGGTATCTACAATGATATTTTATTGATTGGGAAAAGGAACAAAGTTGGCTGAACTTTTAAATAAGCATGTGAGCACAAAAATCACGTAATCCGCAATAATGGCAGGAATACCTAGTACTCCTAGTACCTCCAATGAGGAATACACACATTTCAAGGTACACAGAAGTAGCTCGTATGTCTATCTCAAAGATAATCAAACGTCAATCACGATCCGTCCAACTATATGTATTCAAATCTTTGTTCATATCAAACAAAAACTTGTCACAGATTTTTAAAAGTTTAAAAAAAAACAAGTGACAAAGAGTACAAGTGGTAAATAATGTGCTCTTTGAGTACAAGTGGTAATGCTCTTTGAGTGTTGAGATTCAGTATGATTCAAGGAATCAAAACGCTTCATCGAAGAGAGGGGAAGATACAATTGTTCAGCAAAACCAGATCAGTCGAATACATTGCGGAGTACCTAGAACTACGTACCGGTAACATGGATATACTAGTGATTAGTTAACGGATGTTACTAACTGGATATGGTTTGGAGAGATATAATAACGAGAACTTGAACGTTACCATTTTTGTGGTGCTTCAAGTGCTCAACTACAAGATTCGCTGGACCTGCATAGTGGTCACAACTTCGTGACTAATAGCAAAAGGAAAACACGGAGGGAAAAATGAGTGATCAGATGCCTAAAGTTTCAAGAGACTTCTAATTAAATTGATCCCAAGGGCAAAGAAAACCTAGACCCTTGACAAATGGAGTGTGTCTGAAGGCATGTGATGTGTTGTAAGGGTGGAAGAACTCTACTATTGGGTTATTTCAACTTATTTCCCTTGATTTAAGGGTTTTGGAATGCTCTAGCATTCAATACAATAACCTTTGGAGTTCCGGAACCTAGGCACTTGATTGGGCTGCCGGCACCCTAGTTTTCCTTTTCTCTGTGAAAGAACTGACTACAATTTAACAAATGAGTACTGTAGAATAGGATTCGAACCCCGACCTACCGCTTCACCGACTCGACTGTTGAACCGCACGCTCTAGTGAATGCTCAGCATCGAACCCGGTACCTCCTATACTCCATGACATGTCAGATCCAGCACACCTAGAGAAAACTCATGGATCTATGAACAGTTAGATTGTATAGGTTTTCATCTCGATTCATCAGTAAAACAGCTGGCCTATTAATATAGAGGACATAGTAGGTTCTACAAGAAGTACAGACTGGAAAGGTCGATCACACTTGGCGATCAACGGTTCAATTGGATTGAATTCACACCACTTGGAAAATGGGATCTCAAATATGTTCCAACCATTTTATCTTTTACAGAATTGCATCATTTGTTATATTGTTGATGAACCCTTCTTTCAAGACGGAGTCAAAGTATAACAGCAATATTATCGACTGCAATTTGCAAATTTCAGCATACCTAAGAGGAACAGCCCATTGTAGTCTTCAAGTTCTAACTTCTCCTATCGTGAGATTGGTGAGGACTGAAGGAGAGATTCAGCTGCGAACCAGGGAGGGTTAAGAAACCATGAGCTCGGTGAACAAAACTGCGGGTGACCACACTCATGGAAAGCTATCATGTTACAGATCTGGTCACTTTATCTTCTGATATTGGTACCGTTCTGGTTACTTTATCTTATAGGTACCGTACAGTGGACACTGAAATCATCTGATTGGAAAATGGCTCACCACACTAACCATGTCTCGGTCACATAAACTTTATTATCTATTCTATACGTCATCGTTATTCAGCCTCTATTTCTACCAAGATATTCGTAGAATCTTGACTCATCCTTTGGAGCATTTGCCTCTACACTTAAGCCTCAGAGTGGTCTTTTTGTGTATGACATTCTGTACTCTCTGCATTTGAACGGAAAATCTCGCCGAAAGACCAAAAATAAAGCCTTATAGCATGGATTTGCTTAGTCCCATCTGATGTTCATGGGATTTGACCCCCTCCCCCAATCCTTAGATTATGGTCTCAGTACTGACTTTTATTAACAATAACCTTCCCACTTTCCAGTGCATCGTAGGTTCCTGATTATAAATCATGGAGGAGTTCTGTATAATAAGAATTATCAACGTCAAAAATATGAAGAAATTAATCACGTTAATTCGGATATTGGTAATTCACACCTACCATCTTATTAAATGTGTCTATCTACAGAACGAGTATCGTGGGCAGTGGGAACATAAAATACATACCAAGTACATCGGGGACCAGTTTCCAAACAAGGGCAATATTGATCGAGAGAAATTCGAATGAAATATAAAATACTCAATGATCTGGTGATCTGCCAGTAGGTATCGTCAACAAGAAATCAGATGAGCCACAACTCTTGAGAGATTGGTTACAGAAAGAACCAGGGACTTTGGAGTAGTTTGGAGTCGGTCAGAAAAAAATATCCACAATTCCAAAAGAAATAATGGAATACTGGGACAGTTGTTGAGTAAACATTTGATTATTCTGTCCGTCCTGAGTTCTGATATTTGTTATTTTTGGTCTATTTAATGTTGAAACACCCTTGAAAATCACCAGGTTAATACATTAAATTCGTGTAGATTCTAATTTCCTTCAAATATGGTTTTAATTCTTTAAGTTTTAGCTGTTTATGTAATGCTTATTGACGTTTATTTTTTTACCTTTCCTGGGAAAAGTACTCTCGCTCTATAAACCCTCCAAAAGTGAACCCAAATGAATACGGGACCCTGTTCCAGTGGATTTCAGGGTAATCGGCCATTACAATTAGTGCTCGTCCATTAGTCATGTAGCACACAACGAACCGGGATTACATTACTCAGACGCAAACTTATAAAGAATCGTTATCACACAAGAATAGTGCTTAACAAAAA
Organism: Diaphorina citri; assembly: GCF_000475195.1. NCBI lineage: Eukaryota > Metazoa > Arthropoda > Insecta > Hemiptera > Psyllidae > Diaphorina > Diaphorina citri. The sequence continues at coordinate 120,800 of NW_007378316.1, read as the reverse complement.
GGATGGGATTTCCCAGGTTTCCTATGTGCAAACTGGTGCAAAGAGATTAGAACGCGCTTAATAGGCCTTGCACATACCGACCGACTCGTGTAATCCAGATAATGAACTACTTGATATCCTTTAAAGTCTTCTTGACACCAGGGCCATCTAGTAGTCTTCCGGGGATTCAAAACTCAGTCAGTTTTGAATTTCTGTGTGGGTTATTACACAAAACAGTATTAGATCAAATATCAATGCACACTGCAATAACAAATTAAATTTGCAGTTCGTCCACTTACACAGACCACAACTTCCAACGAGAACATTATCTTTCCTCATCTTATGCCTACCAAACCGCTTTGTTAACATTAACTGAGCTTGTAGTAAAGTGTTTGTAATGAACGCTTGGCTAGCTCGTTAACACCCGCTCTTCTTTTTGTTCACACAGTTTTCAGTTTTGGCACACTCTAGCGGCGCTTGACTATTATAAAGAGAGAAAAAAAAAAATGCTAATGAAAAAGGATAAGGAGATAATAAAAAAAAAAAAAAATGTAAACCTTCGACTCTTGAAGAAGATAATAAATAATAGCATAAGAATAATGACAACAAAATAACTTACATTATAAGATCTCATAGAACTAAGACTAATCAATTTTATTGACTGTACACACGACGCATAAACAACTAAGGCCAAAAAAACAAGAAACGAGACTTTAAGTCATACTAGATCATAACAAGAAATAACAACCGATTTATATCTGTACAGGTTCGTATATTTCGAGATTGTCAACTAGTACGTTCTGTTTGAGCAAAACTCCTTTACTATTGACGGGAACACCATATAACTAATTCGCAAGAGATACTCTAAAAACATTTCGAGCGCCCAACCTATGTAACAGAGGGGTGTGCTTATCCAAGCGGAGCGCCATGATTTACCTTGAAAAAAATAGAAGTGTCTGAATCTTGGTATTGCCTAGCCTACAAACCAGGTAATTTTTCCAAGAGGGTTGAAGAAAAGTCTAACTAAATTGCTAAACTTTAAAATAAAGGAATTTGAAAGTATTCTGATTGACTGCTTTTTCAGCCCTCTAAACTAAAGCTCAATTTAGAAGAGATAATCATGTGCACAACGCTGCGACCACTGATTTAACTTAATAAAACCAGACAATGTCCATACAAATACTAAGTACAAACGGTTGTAACTATTACGACTGTAGCTAATCACCCT
>NW_007378316.1:22488-118978 GCF_000475195.1 Diaphorina citri | reverse complement strand
ATAGATTAGGAAGCATACGAGGTTAGAGGTTAGGCATAGATGACCTCAGATCAAGTCGATCTAGAACTACAAAAGTAACCTCAAATTTTGAACAACTAGTAATTTCAAAAAAATGCTCGGAACATGAGCCCTTGGATATTCTCGTTAATACACTTGCGAAGAATTAAAAAACCAATTACCAAAGACAGCTGATTTGAAAAGGGATTTCTTATCTAATAAATACAAAAGGTCTTCAACGCTACTTTCTTAATTGAAAACATTGGAGATACGTCAGCAGCCAGAGCTCTTACGTAAGAATCACGATTCATAAGTCAATGATCCACAGTCCACAGTTATATCCACAAAACAGACCTCTACTAGAAGAGGGTCACCAAGTCATTCAAAGACCTCATCAAGCTATCAAACACCGCATCCTAGAAGACACACTTTCTCTCAGCACAAAACCAATAGGAAAAAACTGGGGAATGTTAAAACAACAAACCCATCACCGAAAAAACCAAAATTTTAATTCAATAATTAATTAACTCTGAAAAGAAACGAAAGTTGGGTAAAGACAACAGGCTCATTCGACACAGCCTATTATAGCAATAGACCCGATGACCAAATGGGGATTGAAGTGTTATCTAAAACTTTCTCGCTTTGAGTTCATAGGTCGTCGCGACAAATTTCGAGATCAGAGCTCATTTGTGTGAGAAAATGATGTGGAAAAAATCCCCAAAAACCAGTTTTTTTTGGTTTTTTGGCTTTATGGTTTTCTGGACAAAATTTGCACCACCATTTTCGTGTTCCTGATAAAAAGACCTTTAATTTGATATATAGGTCGACCAGGTTTGGATAAGTCCTTCTATGGGGACAGACCGACCGACCGACCGACAGACGACACCGAAGCGAATACAATAGTCCGTCCACTATACCTTTTATTATTAGTAATAATAAAGGAAGGACGGACTAAAAACCAGATCAGTCGAATACATTGCGCAGTACCTAGAACTACGTACCGGTAACATGGATATACTAGTGATTAGTTAACGGATGTTACTAACTGGATATGGTTTGGAGAGATATAATAACGAGAACTTGAACGTTACCATATTTGTGGTGCTTTAAGTGCTCAACTACAAGATTCGCTGGACCTGCATAGTGGCCAGAACTTCGTGACTAATAGCAAGGAAAACACGGAGGGAAAAATGAGTGATCAAATGCCAAAAGTTTCAAGAGACTTCTAATTAAATGGATCGAAGAGAGGGGAAGATACAATTGTTCAGCAAAACCAGATCAGTCGAATACAAATCAGGCAAGGAAAATCTAGACCCTTGACAAATGGAGTGTGTCTGAAGGCATGTGATGTGTTGTAAGGGTGGAAGAACTCTACTATTGGGTTATTTCCCTTGATTTAAGGGTTTTGGCATACTCTAACATTCAATACAATAACCCTTGGAGTTCCGGAACCTAGGCACTCGATTGGGCTGCCGGCACCCTAGTTTTCCTTTTCTCTGTGAAAGAACTGACTACAATTTAACAAATGAGCACTGTAGAATAGGATTCGAACCCCGACCTACTGCTGTACCGACTCGACTGTTGAACCGCACGCTCTAGTGAATGCTCAGCATCGAACCCGGTACCTCCTATACTCCATGACATGTCAGATCCAGCACACCTAGAGAAAACTCATGGATCTATGAACAGTTAGATTGTATAGGTTTTCATCTCGATCCATCAGTAAAACAGCTAGCCTATTAATTTAGAGGACATAGTCGGATCAGATGTTGCGTGTTTGCTCTAGTAATTTTCGCTGTGCAAGAACCCAGGTACCATTAATATTAAGCACCGCAGACTGAATTAAATATGCTCAGCTCACACCAGATGGTGATGCTGTGGTGTCTTATCACTTGAAACCAGTCCTAGGACGCTGAAAGGGTGTCCAAAGTACCTGTACGTCCAAATGGTTCAAGACGACATCAGATGTTGCGTGTTTGCTCTAGTAATTTTCGCTGTGCAAGAACCCAGGTACCATTAATATTAAGCACCGCAGACTGAATTAAATAGGCTCACACCAGATGGTGGTGTTATGGTGTCTTATCACTTGAAACCAGTCCTAGGACGCTGAAAGGGTATCCAAAGTATCTGTACGTCCAAATGGTTCAAGACGAGTCCAATATGTTAACTTGTTTAGCATTGAAACCGACATTGAGTGTGAAGTTGTATGGAAGCATGAAGAAGATACAAAATAATCCTGTTGAAACATCACAACTTAGTTAATTAATGAAAAAAACATTATACCCAACACCACAGATAAATGTTTAGTGTCTCAAAAATACATCAAAGGGTATGGTGAAGCTGAACTGTAAGTGCAAAACACTGTAAAACTTTAGAAGTTCAGATGAATACTCAATACTCATTAGCACGTATGCCACCAGGGAAAGTTCTAAACTAATCTAATTTTATTGATAAATTCAATATCTCTTTCAAGTCTCAATGTCTCAAGAAGGCATTTAGTTTCACAACAATCAATGCAGCAGATTCAAGATTAGTTCTCGAGACTGCTTCTGAGAAGAAGAAAAAAATGCTAAAGAGGCTTCATCAATATACTCCTCTGGGCCTTCAGCCTTGGTCTAAGAATTCTAAACATGTTGAAATGAATTAGAAGTTTCTAAACGCAGACTAACTACAGGACCGGTTTAGTCCAACACGAAAGCTCAAGATCAACACGGACCTATTGAGTACACCGACGCGACGCAAGCTCAATGATCAGAAAGTTTGGACGATCAGATGTATTAGGTACCGAAATGGGACCTTGTTTCTATCGATAGAACAACAATACACTATGTATTTATGCAGTTAAATTTGAATTTTAAAATAAAAGAAGTTAGATGCAACCTCCTTGTCCTTTAGAGCTCCTTTTCCAGTGACCTCTGAGCTACAGGTCCGAAAATCGGTACAAATAATTACTCGCCACCTAGTGATTACTCATTAATTTAAGGAATACTCGTAAACAAAACATAGAACTGTTTGTCTATAGTAAATGTACAAAAATTTCAAGTGCATAGTCGGTAGTAGGTTCTACAAGAAGTACAGACTGGAAAGGTCGATCACACTTGGCGATCAACGGTTCAATTGGATTGAATTCACAGCACTTGGAAAATGGGATCTCGAATATGTTCCAACCATTTTATCTTTTACAGAATTGCATCATTTGTTATATTGTTGATGAACCCTTCTTTTCAAGACGGAGTCAAAGTATAACAGCAATATTATCGACTGCAATTTGCAAATTTCAGCATACCTAAGAGGAACAGCCCATTGTAGTCTTCAAGTTCTAACTTCTCCTATTGTGAGATTGGTGAGGACTGAAGGAGAGATTCAGCTGCGAACCAGGGAGGGTTAAGAAACTATGAGCTCGGTGAACAATTGAAGACCAATGAAATGAAATCTGATGAAAGCTTTAAAGAAACTAAGAGCCAAGTAAAGATCTTACAAATGGTCGTACCAGATTCTAGTGTAATCTTCCTATAGCTATCACTTTTGCCAAATCAAATGCACATAGAACATATTGGCTGCCAATTCTAAATTCTGCGTCACTGAAAACATCCCTGACTCACGGTAGGTCGAAAAATCTTGGCAGCCTATCTTGTGTCTGCCATATTCAACTGTGGTATCCAGATACCTACAGTGTTTGGTACACTGTGCTGGTATCTACATATATCTGCTGATAGAAAATTGCCTTGTCTGCCGCTGTTGTTGGAAGAGAAAGTGTAACATGAGCCCTTGGATATTCTCGTTAATACACTTGCGAAGAATTAAAAAACCAATTACCAAAGACAGCTGATTTGAAAAGGGATTTCTTATCTAATAAATACAAAAGGTCTTCAACGCTACTTTCTTAATTGAAAACATTGGAGATACGTCAGCAGCCAGAGCTCTTACGTAAGAATCACGATTCATAAGTCAATGATCCACAATCCACAGTTATTTCCACAAAACAGACCTCTACTAGAAGAGGGTCACCAAATCATTCAAAGACCTCATCAAGCTATCAAACACCGCATCCTAGAAGACACACTTTCTCTGAGCACAAAACCAATAGGAAAAAACTGGGGAATGTTAAAACAACAAACCCATCACCGAAAAAACCAAAATTTTAATTCAATAATTAATTAACTCTGAAAAGAAACGAAAAATATCATAGAATAATGTGAGTAATTGGAATTTAATGACTATCACAGAATCAACTTCCTGGAGGTTTACGTGTGTCAGGTTGGATATCTCAGCGACAGGTGGCTGATTAAGATAGAAGTTATCATCACTAGAACGTGATCAACTTTATCCTGTTGATGTACTGGGACCACAGTCTGGTCCTTACCAACAGTTACCTAAAGTTGACTATAATTGCATTGTAGTTACAAAACAAGGCGATGATTGATGCTAAGGTACGCCAGGTCAGCATCACTCTGCGGAGTATGTTAGTCATTAATTCAGCAGTCATCAGTCACTGTATTAGCGGCTCGCAGGTAAATTGGTCGGTCTGATTGTTTGGGTGATTACATGTGCTCAGTGGATCCAAATAGTCAACCTCTTACTTTTCATCAACAGATTGGGTCATGTCCTGAGCTACATAATGAATGTATTTCGTTACCTATTGATGGTTACCCTACTATGTGTATACGGACCCAGTGAACTGAAAAGATGATTACACGTACATTTGACATACTAATAAAATAAGAAGAGGCTCCGAGCTACAGAAAATTAGTTGAAATCGAGTTTGATGATGGACATTAAAGAGAACTGTGTACAAATAGTGCCAATGGAAATTTAACGAAAGTTGAACACAACTCCAAAAGATATAGGAATTATAGGACTCAAGTATGGGCAAAGTAAATAATAATACTCAAGAACAGAAAAAAGACAAAATGTCAAAAACTCGACATTAATGGCAAAGAGTAACTATTTCTTCAGTTCGTGAAACAAGGGAGATCCTAATAGAAAACGACTGCCAATCATAACATCGTAATTTGATGCTCTGAAGAAGGCAAAGAAAAATTGCAAAATCGGACAAAATGAATGAACCATTGAGCATTATTTTCAAGGTTTTCTGTCAAGCAGATTAAAACAAATCCGCCCCGGGCGGGAATCGAACCCGCGGCCTAGCGCTTACAAGGCAGACGCACTACCAACTAAGCTAACTAGGCTGGCAATAATAAGATTGCCAAATAATTTATTGCTTGCAAATTGTCGACAACAGGTAAGTTCGGAATTGGGAATACGGGCTCATGTTTAGCGTGAAACGGGTCGGAAATTATCAAATTGCCGACACAAACATTGAAGAGATGGGCATTTAATTCAGAAGATAACTTCTCGTTTTTAATAGAAAATGAATGACTGTAAGTTTTCAAAGTCCAATTCAGGCTGTTAAAATTACTTTCAATTTCACTCCTTCCTAACCTCAGTTGACGAGGGAGTAAAAGTTGTTATCAACTTATCACTTTTACCTTCTTCTTCAACATCGGTTTAATTCAAAGCCTCGAACTCAAAATACCTACAGTGTAGGCGGTAATCTAGCTGAATTAAAGCTCTTAAATTACTTTTCAATCATGTAGGTTCGCAATCGACCTTCTCGATATTGTTGCTACATTCCACCCATTATCGCGTTAGACAAGTCTATTACCATCACTCACAACCCAATAGACATTAATGAATTTAATCATCTTTCCCTGATTGGGAATGAATAATCTTACTTCAAATGAGGTATCTTCAAATGAGGTAACCAAAATGACTTATCAGTTATCAGTAAAATCCATGGTTAGGTACTAGCTTGATATTCTTTAGACTTTGGAGTGTCACATGACCAACATAAACGCAAACGCACTATGGAAAATATTACACTGCGACCCACATCAACAGTAAACATGTAATCTTACACACATACCTTCATGTTGAAGCTATGCAGGCTTTCCTATTGATTTCTCGGGGAAATTGGGTTCATAGCGAGGTTTCGGTACCAGGCACCCATAGTAACATTATTTTCTTTCATAGCTCCATCTTTCCTGATAAAAAAACTTGCAGACTTCCACCACCAAGCACTGGTATCATTGGGTTCAAGCGTTCATATCAGCATATTAAGTAGAAATTTGTGTACGTAACTTCTCTTTTCTAATGCACCAGAAAACTTCAACGACTTCGTTTACTTACAACAGTTACAATGCTTACACCGGTATTATTACATCCAATGAGAGAAACACATAATTGGCAGGAAACGCGACATTCTTTTCATTTTGAGCTATACTTCTGTTTTGGACAATATACCATTCGAAACTCAAAGGTGTCTAGATTAAATTGGGCAGTTCTCAGAGTCAGATCACTATGAGTTAAAGAGGACTATATCACTACAGTAAGACCAAGTACACCCTGATTTGAATACAAAAGGAGAAAAGTTTCATGCATGCAAAGATATCATGGACTTGATATTAGCTCTGAGTTCTCCTGCTTAAAACTGATCTACTTTCAACAGAGCCCTGGCCACGTACAATATCATTATCACATTGGATATTAGATGTATTAGCCATGTAGTTATTATTTTATTCATTCGCCGAGAATTACCCATTGTCCTTTAATTAGTAATTTACTCCGAGCTTGTGTGGTGGAGTGCACTGAGGCGGCATATGTCAGCCATGTTCCTTTCCATTATCATTGTCATAGTTCAAATTAACCGTACTCCAGATTAGGCACGTATCGAGTACAGCTACAACTTTTAATAGCAGACTTTCCTCTCTTTCTAAACAATAATTTCTCTATTGATATGAACCACAAGCTCTTTTATTAGGCCAAACCCTCTTTTGTACGTTGGGAACGGGATAAAGCGATCGCATCTGAGACAGTTTTATCATCTACAAAGGAATCGTGCGACAGTTGAGACGTGAGATCACAATCGACACAATGACGGGTTCGAACCCTGCCCTTACACAAAAGCTCGTCTTCTTTGACGCTCCGATGGAGAAACTTAATGTCATCATGATCTATCAATAACAATATGTAGATCATGATATTAAGTAATCCAGAGAGTTCTATTCTAAACATTGTTGGAGAGAAAAATTAAGGAAAAGAATGTAGGGGGAAGAAGACCACTCAAAGATAATTTATAGGCAAGGGGGTTGATCATCAGTTGTCCTTTAAATTAATTTAATGTGAACTTTCCAACACTTCCATAATATCTGAGAGTTGCATGGGAATACGAAACAAGTTTAATAGCTATAGTAATACCTCACAAAATGAAAGAGTTGGGAAATATTTGTACATGGACACATGACGGCTGGATAAGAAATATTGAAGTAAATCAAGAGTTGAAGCTAATACTCACACTTAATCGTACCCAAACACGCGAACACAAAGCTGCTCTGAATTCACTGTTAGGTGAAGCTCTTAACGTTGCTTACCTGTCAACAGAAAAACAAATCGGAAAAATTAAAATAATGGAATTGCTAGTCATTGGGGGGTATTATAAGTAGGTTATTTACATAGAAGTTATATGACGGCAGACGACGGTAAGAAGGAGTAAATCTCTACTCACAGAACTCACTAGAGCCACAGTTTTATGGAGCCTAAATAAAAATAAACATCCTTACAGGAAAACCCCAGGAGCTTATCTTATGACAGGCTGAGTATGAGTATAACTTTTCCCTTGCACAGAAAATTTTAGTCTGAGTCACGCCAATACCTATGTATATCAATAGTGAAACTCTATGGAAGTATGAAATACATTGGGTGAATCCTCTACAGACAGATCTAATAACAATGCAATATACATACTTATTAATTGTTTGGAAAGCTGTTTTGAATCGGTCTCCATGGTTTGCTTGACTACTGAATGAACACGGAGCATTAACAATATGAAAGCCTTGCTCTCATCACTAGTTCACTAAAAAATATACAACCAACAGTTAGATACCATTTAGAAACATTACAAGCACGGTCAGTTTGCTCGAGACCAATATTTACATGGTCTAATTGTACTGGAAGGTGCTAGGTATCAACTATTTGTTTTGACTAGATGGTCATGTCGACCACCTAGAATCCAGGTTGCATGGGCGGCACCCACCTAGAGCATGAATGCTCCTAGGCATGCAAGTAGTGATGATAGTTTTATGCTCTCATTCGTTTCTCTGTGTGAAGGCGGCATTGGGACATGACTGATGAGCTGTTGTTTCTGCAGGAAATACTACTCTGCTTGGAACACTGGTCATGTGGCACACGGGGGAGAAGGAACAGGAATAATTTGGCCCATCACTGACCGGATAGGGAAACAAATCAAAACGGACAGCTTGTCACAAATCTGGTTGTGGGAACTGGGAAAAGAGATGAGTCCTAATGCCCTAATCTAACTGAATAATGCTCTAGTGGGAGGATTACAAGGGATTTTTCATGATTTCTATTAAGTAGTTTTATTAATAACAAGAAAACAGAATTCTGTCCCCACTTCACAGTATCTGGAGGACTGTGTGGTCAGTAGTAAAGATCCCAACACACAGTTGCATAGACACGAATTTCATGTTTAGAAATCTTCAAAGTTCATGTTTCATGCCTACCAAATCATCGGTTAAATAAAACAATCATTGCCACTTTATTCGCAAAATCCGGACCCTTAAATTCACCGATAGCTAGCTGATGAAGCTCACAAAACCCTCAGAAGGAAAACCTACTTACTTGGCAAGCTATAAACTGCAGACAAGGTATCAAACAGTATAATAATTGATGTGGTTGATATTTAACTTAACAGTAACACCTTCAGAGTACCCATTGTCCACGCTGGCTATTTTCTTCACCCAATAGCCTTACCTGCAACACAAGAAATGGTAAAAATAAATACATTGCATCACACATCGGTGTAAATAACAAAGAACGGTGTCGGTTTACGTTTAACATTGATGTAAAAATGTGACAAAATAAAGAGCTACAATCACATTTGACTTCAACATGCTGGTCTAGTTCAGTCAGTCACATTAGCAAAACCAGTATAGCACAACGTATTTGTTTATGTGATTTTGTAATAGGATAGAGAACGCATTATACCTACTTTAAAATAAATGACAATATTATTGTAGTAGCCCTGCAAGATATTCAAAGGATTTCTGTAATCCTCCAATGCATCTTCTCTTGTAAACTGCATACAACATTGTGTTCTTTGAGTAACCATGACAACATAACGCTATTCCATATGCATGCCAAGAACTTTGAACTTTATCAGCAGGTAGTCTTCTCACATAGGTACAAAGTACAGGTGGAATGTTTCATCTATATACATTCTACTAGGTCAAGGTACTCACAGATCACTTTCATCCTTTCGTTTCTTTTGTCTTTGGATGTTGGTGATCTCACATCGTCGGTTTCGCTGATAATTGCAACGTCCTCCAGAGTAATGGACTTGTTAAACCGAGATATAGTTCACCAGCCGGAAATGTAATGAGGTGTCATGTATGTATGTCTAAAATCTTGACTACTTATTTGTGTACAATATAAGGTCAAAGTAGTCATAAATCACCAAAAAAAGAACACTGTTAACGAGTGATAAATATTGTGGGTAAAAGATTTCGTGTGAAACCTTTTCGATTCATAGCAAGCATTGGAATTAAAAGTAATGATTTCTCACTTTGTACAAGTGCAAAGTATCTACACAGGTACTGACTGGGAGCTTAGTTTGATTTTATTTTCAACTTCAAAGTTTCGGCCAAAAACACTACAAGATCATTGGACTTCTTTCAAAAGATCTTATTAAAGATGACGTAAGTTATCTTAGATGTTCATTGTACCTACTCATATAATTTTTTAATAACAGATTCACTCCGGCGTTAAATTAATTGTCATGTGAAGTTACATAGGCTCTACTAACATACCGTGCATAGGTCTACTGACATGCTAACTTCTAAAGAATCTCGAGATGATCTTCCACGACATATGATATATCAGTTTACGCTTTGCGAGTATCATAATCATGTTTTTGTTTGTGATTACGTGATGATTATGCAACGTTCCATTGTCCTTAGACTTCTGGAAGAGGCGGGGAATATGTCAAGTGTACTGGACTAAGGTTTGGATTATCTGGGCTGCCGTACATATTACACTGGACTGACTGGACTAAGTTTTGAATTACACAGGGGAGGATGGTCTCGGGAAGATGTGAGAGATTTGAAAGGGCAGATAGTCCAAAAACGCAAGAAGTGAACCAACCTTCTCAATCTACGTCTCCGAACATTTAGTTTTCCAACAATGTTGTTAGAGAATTTAGAGATGAGAGGAGATTAATTAATTTACATGACCAGATTACAATGAAGAAAATAAATGAAATTGGACACAGAGATGCGTTCAGCAAGAAGGTGTGAACACCTCAATTCTGTTACGTCAAGTTGAGAGGACATTGTTTGAAACAATAGTCTTCAGAAAGACTTGCTATAAGCACTAGTAGTACTGTTGCTTCTACTAGTGATGGTACAACAGTGTTACTGCTGCTGCTTGTAGCGATTGTCTTGGAGAATGAGGAGTATGCTACCAGGATAGTGTGACATCTTGAAACAATAATTTGATCATGTTATATATAAAAAAAACATTGTTATTGCGTCCAAATAATGTAGAAAGTAAGCGATTTTTTCGTCTTCCATTGTATTTAGTATACAGGGTGATCCCTCCATTATGTCTATGTGAATCAATGATACTGAAGACCACTTTGACTTTTTTCCGTTGTGGCAACACCCCTATTTTGACCATCAGGGAAATGGGTGTCTACTTACTGTCTAGACAAAATTATGGCTTAACCTTGGCTGAACTAATAAATTGCTACCTATGCAGTTCCTTTATTCCAATAATATAAAATTAAGTAAAGTCTGGTTTATTAAATATGACACAAAAGATGAACGAACAAACATAACCTTGTTATTTTCTAATGATTCCAAACTTCCACAAGAAAGAACTTGATGGATGTTGACTTTTCCCGGTTTTCCAGTCCAATTTTTCAAAATTTCCAGTCTACTTTTCCAAGATTTTCCACCCTGTTCCCACTGCGCCGCAGCCGATTTTTTTTTTTTTTCCAAGCAATGTTCTCAGGCCTGTTAAATTTCTTCAATCTTTTTTCATCCGACTAGGTCTTGAGTCCTCCATTTGCACAATGAAATAACTGCGCCGCAGGCCAAATTTTTTCAAGATAAATGACCTTTGACCAAGATAATTACCTCAAGACTACTACAGCCATTTCTCTTTGATCTGGCTTTGGGCCCCTAATAGGTATTTACTATAAGTGAACTTACATTTTTTTAGAACACTGATGGATGTTTAGATGTAACTGTATACATTGTTGCGAGATGTCACTTGATATAAATTAACATAAATTGAAACTTACATGTTTAGATAAAGTTCAACAGCAAGCCACACCAAGAACAAAACTTTGTTTAATTTCCAAATAGGTTAACAACTTCATGACTGTGTCGATGAACTGTGCAATAAACTTTTTTCAACAAAATGTAGAAAAAAAAAAAATAACAACTGTTAAAAAAAGTCACTGTGTACTTGGATTTTAATGTGAAATAATAAAAGTACAAACAACTCAAGCTGAGTGATGATGAAGTGGCATAAAAATCTCAAAATCAAAAAGTATGTCATTCCGATGCGATCATTTCGTACTACAATCTCCTCAAGAAGACATTTGGGATTTAGGTTTACAACAGTTAGTACAGAGCATTCATTATTCTAATTGCAAGTGATTTAGTAAGTTATGTAAAAGAGCATGGATTAAGCATCATTTTTTCTTAGTAAGGTCCCAAGATGAATAGTTTATAGACTTTATAGCGTCAGTAAGGCTTATTGAATGGGATTAATAGAATAATAGGGCACTTAAAATAGCTGAAAGATGCTTTGGTGCATTGTTGTATTTAGTTCAGACCTGTGTAAGAGGGCAAAAATCTTATGAAGTTTCAAGCAATCTTCTCAGGTCAACTCCATATGAACTAGTGGTCATCAGCTTTGAAAGCAAAAATCACAGATTGAAATTTCAGACATACAATATTCAAAAGAGTAGATAATCTAACTTGTGTCCTCAATACCCACGAAAAATATCCGTGCCTTCAAGAATACGTTAAAGAGCACGTCAACTTTGATTTGAAATTTTAAGAAAATATCATAGAATAATGTGAGTAATTGGAATTTAATGACTATCACAGAATCAACTTCCTGGAGGTTTACGTGTGTCAGGTTGGATATCTCAGCGACAGGTGGCTGATTAAGATAGAAGTTATCATCACTAGAACGTGATCAACTTTATCCTGTTGATGTACTGGGACCACAGTCTGGTCCTTACCAACAGTTACCTAAAGTTGACTATAATTGCATTGTAGTTACAAAACAAGGCGATGATTGATGCTAAGGTACGCCAGGTCAGCATCACTCTGCGGAGTATGTTAGTCATTAATTCAGCAGTCATCAGTCACTGTATTAGCGGCTCGCAGGTAAATTGGTCGGTCTGATTGTTTGGGTGATTACATGTGCTCAGTGGATCCAAATAGTCAACCTCTTACTTTTCATCAACAGATTGGGTCATGTCCTGAGCTACATAATGAATGTATTTCGTTACCTATTGATGGTTACCCTACTGTGTGTATACGGACCCAGTGAACTGAAAAGATGATTACACGTACATTTGACATACTAATAAAATAAGAAGAGGCTCCGAGCTACAGAAAATTAGTTGAAATCGAGTTTGATGATGGACATTAAAGAGAACTGTGTACAAATAGTGCCAATGGAAATTTAACGAAAGTTGAACACAACTCCAAAAGATATAGGAATTATAGGACTCAAGTATGGGCAAAGTAAATAATAATACTCAAGAACAGAAAAAAGACAAAATGTCAAAAACTCGACATTAATGGCAAAGAGTAACTATTTCTTCAGTTCGTGAAACAAGGGAGATCCTAATAGAAAACGACTGCCAATCATAACATCGTAATTTGATGCTCTGAAGAAGGCAAAGAAAAATTGCAAAATCGGACAAAATGAATGAACCATTGAGCATTATTTTCAAGGTTTTCTGTCAAGCAGATTAAAACAATCTTCCTCAAAATGTCCATGACTGGGAATTGTTCGCGTATAACTTTACGGATGAAACTAAGCTACAGACTCGCTGAACAATATCAAACTAATTGTCCAATGATGATGGGATAAAACTGACCAACCTAGCAGAGAAACCACTCACAAGGTCGAAATTTAGACCAAAACCACTCGAAGCAGACACTGTTATTATCAAAACGCAAGGAATTAAACGGAGAACAAAATCATGGGTGTATAACAGAGACCAAGAGGCGACTATATCAGGAAATATGGTGCAGTAATCATTGAACAAAGTAGATTCATTGATGACAATGCTAAAATATTCTCCTGTCATCACAATTCTTCCTCACAATTCAGTTCCTAGATAGGGGATTGGCTCCATTCTGTTCAGTAGATTTAGTGGGGAGCCTAGGGGGAAATTCGAGGATAAGAAGCAAGAACACACTGTCACTAATCAGTCAAAACCTCTGCTGTAGATACTAAAGGCGACGGACATTTGCTAATCAACAATCAATTCAAATAATTTAGTTTCTTCTTCTTTATTTATCAAAACTCTCCAACATGAGTTCGAAGAATCCCTAAAACTTCCTCCTGGAACTAGAAGACTCCATCCAATCATGATCAAATAAACCAACATGATAGAGATATGGTTATCGGTTATACCCAAAGCAATATGAAAGCTGGAACCAAGGATAGTAGCAATAAGAAACGAAAGTTGGGTAAAGACAACAGGCTCATTCGACACAGCCTATTATAGCAATAGACCCGATGACCAAATGGGGATAAAAAAAAGAAACAACCAAAATAGAATATTGTTTGAATCTAACCAAACTAAATGAAATTCTGAAACATTCTCCAATAAATCTACAACAGGTATTGAACACAGGCCAGAATCATAATCAAAGTGGGAGGACTCAGGAAGTCAGGACAAGGAATTTTGGTCTCTAAAATGCTTTCTTGCCTTTTATGCTTTTACCCATTTTCTCCTTTGAATCTAACCAAACTAAATGAAATTCTGAAACATTCTCCAATAAATCTACAACAGGTATTGAACACAGGCCAGAATCATAATCAAGGTGGGAGGACTCAGGAAGTCAGGACAAGGAATTTTGGTCTCTAAAATGCTTTCTTGCCTTTTATGCTTTTGCCCATTTTCTCGTTTCTGGGGCTTGTTCCTCAAAATATTGACACAATTGACTACAAGTCTATAGCATCTATATTGGCCTATAGCCCGATTAGCATCTTTAAATAAAAACTAAATTTCAATATCCCTACACCAAATCCCCACGCAGCATAACATCTGGAATTTTGACACAATCATACAATCCTCTTAGGACTTGGGCTTAGGATATACAATATGCATAAACTCTTACAAACTACACCACTATCCCTTTCGGGAACTTTCCTCAAAATATTGACACAATTGACTACAAGTCTATAGCATCTATATTGGCCTATAGCCCGATTAGCATCTTTAAATAAAAACTAAAAATCAATATCCCTACACCAAATTCCCACGCAGCATAACATCTGGAATTTTGACACAATCATACAATCCTCTTAGGACTTAGGCTTAGGATATACAATATGCATATTCTCTTACAAACTACACCACTATCCCTTTCAGGAACATCTCCTGTCATCATAATTCTTCCTCACAATTCAGTTCCTAGATAGGGGATTGGCTCCATTCTGTTCAGTAGATTTAGTGGGGAGCCTATAGGGGGAAATTCGAGGACAAGAAGCAAAAACACACTGTCACTAATCCTGCCACTAATCAGTCAAAACCTCTGCTGTGGATACTAAAGACGACGGACATTTGCTAATCAACAATCAATTCAAATAATTTAGTTTCTTCTTCTTTATTTATCAAAACTCTCCAACATGAGTTCGAAGAATCCCTAAAACTTCCTCCTGGAACTAGAAGACTCCATCCAATCATGATCAAATAAACCAACATGATAGAGATATGGTTATCGGTTATACACAAAGCAATATGAAAGCTGGAACCAAGGATAGTAGCAAACACAAACTTCCTCTTGTGCAAATTTTGTTATTTTTACCAAAAATAGTCATTATCAAACTCGCATAATACAAATTTCACATGCCTAACCTAATCATATAGGATTTGGTGAAACCCAAACTCTCATCCTACACTGATGAGGTAACATTTTTGTGGTCACTTCTGTTTTCACATTTGAGGTCACAAGCGGAAAAGGGACATGGGAAGAGATCTCTCCAGCAACGAGTAAAAATGCTTTTGGAGATGAAAAGAAAGAACGGTTTTGAAGAACTAGGATATTGGGTGGTAGTATTAACGTATAGAGGGGAGAGCCAAATCAAGTAAAGGTTATGTTCCTGATCATGTAGCACAGAGATCAAGACACAGGACTGAGAGGAGAATAAAAATTAAACAAACAAATTGGAAGTAGTACTGACTCTAAAACAACATCACCCTCATTTTAGAAATCACATCGAATTCCCCTACAAAGATAGAGAAACACAATCAACACTAAGACTTTACATGGAAGAAAAGACATTGGTGTATTTATTACACGTACAAGGATACTAAAAAACCAAATTTGCGGTCAATTAAAGCAACAGACGACAGATTTTTGTGAAACAATCCCTCTCAATCTCTCACAGATAAGCAATAGTTCTGCTTCCAAGGTTATGAACAACTGCTAGTCATTTTTCCAGCAGAGCAAAATTTACAAATATATTGTTAAGTATTAAACAGGGCGTAACTAAAACTAGAGCTTGTGCAGTTAGATCAATGCCAGATATACATATGCCAGGTTAAACATGATGACTGCTGGAGGCCAAAGTAACACGAACGTCTACAAACATGAAATCAGTGCTTCTGGAAAATGATCTCTTCTCAAGTTTTATTTCTCGAACTTCTACATTCTTCGTCTAGGTAGGTCTTACTATTAAAACAAGTAGGTATAACAAATTTAATGTAAGTCACCTATCAAGATGAAGTTACCTACTTTACTAACTCGATTAGCAAAACTCTCATTCCAGCAAGTTCCTCAATTTTTTTCTCCTTTTCTGTGACTCTTAAATGTTCTGACAAAACATACATTGTTTTAAGCTTCTCTCATTCGCGCAAGTTCCTCAATTTTTTTCTCCTTTTCTGTGACTCTTAAATGTTCTGACAAAACATACATTGTTTTAAGCTTCTCTTGACAGATGAGATCTCATCTTCGCTACATCATCTTCTTTTTGTTTAAAACCTGTGAACACTTTTCAAATGTCAACTTTCGATTATTTTTGTTTTCGCCATCTTCGCTACATCATCTTCTTTTTGTTTAAAACCTGTGAACACTTTTCAAATGTCAACTTTCGATTATTTTTGTTTTCGCTTTTTTTGAATGCGTACATTTGTCACTCTCGTTGGACAAAGCGTGTGAACTAATGAATGCTTTCTTTTGGAATTTACTATCAGAGAGTGTTACCTACACGTACATTTGTCACTCTCGTTGGACAAAGCGTGTGAACTAATGAATGCTTTCTTTTGGAATTTACTATCAGAGAGTGTTACCTACAACAGACCGCTCATTCTTTTTCTGTAACTTATGACTATATTATTATAGTTTAGGACACAATCAAAAAAGCTTTAGCTTTAAAGCTGTGTTCACACATAGCCGACGGTCATCGATCGACGAGGTGAATCTATGTTGCCGAGGCAGTGTGGACGGTTCAGTCGATATCGATCGACGGTCGTGCCTATGTGTGGACACAGCTTTAGAACCAACAGAGTGCCAGACTCACCAGACCCAAGTATAACAGTTGAGAAAGTTGGGTTCTAGGTATACGTATAATTTTCACTATCGTAAACTCACACCTACGTTACAATGGGAAATCACATGGAGTTTTTCATTCATAAAAACGATGGTGACATTTCTGCTCGTAACTTTGGCATATGTCCATCACTTCACCATAAACACATGAGATTTGCAAAGCACAACATAGCAACATTAAATGGACATTATTATGATATCATTAAACTGTTTCAAAACACGTTTGCTATTTTGTATATAGCATTGTGTATCTCGACCCAAGTTGAAGTGTCACAGGGCAAAAGTTAAAACCCCTCCATGTTCTTGATAACGATATCCAAGAGTACAATTATCCGTGTAATATAACAGCACAGACTTTAATTAGTGCACAATTATCTTTGGTTTTTATCTCTTTGGTGTTGGGTTGAGCGACGGAAATCATGGAGTGTGGTTGTTGGTTTTCAATGATTGATGTAACAGCATCAGTGTTCTGGCAGCGGGATTGATGTAATAGAGTTGTTAGAGCAAGGATTGGGAGTGGGGACCAAGTTAGACGGGATGACATCATTGGATGCTACTGTCCTAGTAGCTTTGACGTCCTGTTGTTCGTTCACTGAGGTCATTGATTGTGGGGCAGTAACCTTGCTGAATAGCTCGGGTCATTACATTTTCTTTGTACAATACCTTGGACCTTTACTATCTTATCTTTAAATTTGTCGACATGAAAATAAAACATACCTTACTCCATACTCCATTTTGGCAAAGGAACCACAATGATAGACCATCTTTCCCAGACTTAAATCGAACCTCAAAATAATTGTTACGTCCTTCATCTAGTTGAACCTAGGAATATTCAGGATCAAGATACAAGATCCTAATTCCTATTTCATCACAGCACGCAACACGCTTCGAAGTCAACTTTTTGTATATGACTCACTCCATTGCAGGTTATGCGTGTTCTCAAGTTTACCATTGCAAGCTGGATCTATTATTATATTCCCAGAGATAGTAACATAGCGCTCAAACAGAGGCCTTGTACCATATCATATCGGAGAAATGTAATTAGCTACTGTATTCTGTCACTACCATGAGGGACATAGACACCGAAATGACGTAACGTGAGTAGCATTCTATCATGACACATTGTGCTGGAGACTGTGGTGACTGTGATCTGTTTGATATTTCACACCTCATTACTTGCTGATCAGGGCGTCATTAAAACCTATGGGTTGGAGATTGGACATCATGAGGCTCGTAAAAAACTTTATGATCAACAAGTTTAAACTCAATGAAAACATCAAGATCTAGCTGATCTAGACTCCAGTAGATACGGATTGGAGATTGGAGCATACGAAGGATTAGATAAACATGAGCCCTTGGATATTCTCGTTAATACACTTGCGAAGAATTAAAAAACCAATTACCAAAGACAGCTGATTTGAAAAGGGATTTCTTATCTAATAAATACAAAAGGTCTTCAACGCTACTTTCTTAATTGAAAACATTGGAGATACGTCAGCAGCCAGAGCTCTTACGTAAGAATCACGATTCATAAGTCAATGATCCACAGTCCACAGTTATATCCACAAAACAGACCTCTACTAGAAGAGGGTCACCAAGTCATTCAAAGACCTCATCAAGCTATCAAACACCGCATCCTAGAAGACACACTTTCTCTCATAAGAGAAATTCAGAGCATTTTTAACGAAACGAGTGATAAATATTGAGGGTATTAAACATACTTAACAGAAAATTACTAATTTCATCGAATTCTGAGAAATTTCTAATTTGATCGAATTCTGAACGGAAAGCGAATCGTAAAGCACAGCGCCTGCAACAATAATCGCTCACGGTAAATTTTCACACAAATGGTAGTTGGTAGAGAAGATGACAATAGCTTTCAGCAAATACAATGATAACAATACTCGAGACACCAGAGATAAGAAACGTATTAGAAACATGTTCCAAAGACCACAATACCCCTTTCGCCATGTAATTCGCGTCGATATTTGTTATTCCTCCGGAGTGAAAGTCAAAATCATTTTGATCCAATTACAGAGCTGAAATTGATCTTGTTCAATGTACTGAGGGAACTTGCAGACGATATTGTGGTCTATCCAGACAGGAGAGTCAACAATCAACGCCCGAAATTCTGTGTGTGGATTAGAAACTGAAGAAATTTCAGATATACCAAAGTGATTGGGTGCACGCGCGCACGCTTGAGAAAGTTCTGTGGTTTATGTCTTACACCAAACTTCAATGAGTACCAATGTATGGTGAGCATCAGACATTAATTATTGTGATTATCCTAATCCTAAATCGAGACTTTTCGAATTTTGGGATTTTTGATTCGAGGCTTTTATAAAGGGTTCAATAGATTTAATAATGGTTTGATCTCTTTGTAGCAAAACTGAAAACCATTTTCAGGAACATTTTGATTATTTCAACAGTTTCAAAAGGAAACAACATGAGATATTTTAAACAGGTTTCATATATCTTCTCACAAAGGACCAAGTTGGTTATTCCAAGACCATAGGGAGAAAAGGAAGAGAGCCAAGTTTCAATCAAAACATTCAATATCCATGGCTATGCTATTAACATTGGAATCGTTTTAACTACTTTCTAAATCCATAACTATTGATTAGAAGGAGGAGGAAGGACACTGATGAAAACGTATAACGCCTAGCACCATGTTCACTCGGAAATTTCAAATTTTAGAAATCCAAACATGTTTTATGAGAATATGGGAAATAAACAGATTGATGCCTTCATTATATCTGAATTTAACACTACACTCATTAAGGAGTGCTAAATAATGCTACATACAGAACTCTGCAGGGAGGAATTTCCTTAGAAAAGTCCCCTATTTCGATGTAATGATAGGCGACACATATATGTACATAATTAAAATTAAACCAGGAAGACTATTAGCCTATTATAGCTAGTTTTATTCTCACTGCAAGGCGCTTTAACTCTAACTGGTAGGTTATTCTTGCTGAAGTAGGAGCTTTCCCGAAATGGTCACAGAACGCCCATTTGTACCTATTAACGCTTGTCAATGCTATGCTAGGCTAGGGTATTTTCAGCAATACCTTCTAAGCAGCCTTACAAAATGAAAGCCCCCTATCAGATTGGTGGTCCACGGTGTTGCCAAAATAATACGACACAAGAGAAAAATCTGTCGGAAGCAAAATTTGATCCCAGTTCCGTCTCGACATTGAATTTCAAATTTGTTTCAAAGAAATTCAAGACCAGGTGAGCGAAGGTCGCTACACTTCGTTTCACAAATTGCGAATATGAAAGAAAAAAAAAATCTTTTTTGCAACCCTTGCCAAATTTTTCAATTGCTAATCCATCTGATGCTGATCTTCAAAACACAACAAACGCCTTCATATACCAGAAGTGTTTCAGACAGACCAAGAGAATATGTACAATATTGAACATAACCAAAGAATGGGTCATTTTTCATGTTTTTTTTATGCTTTGATATTTTTCTTCTACATTGTGTTTTTGACAAGGTGTCAACCTGCCCTGAGAGTTTTTCATGACGATGCACGCTTCGCGACGTCTGTAGAATGTAAAGGTAGAATAGAAGAGAGTACACATTGTTTATACTGCTAGCATAGGGCTGAAAAGTTCTTTTAAACTCGCAATCTTGAAAAGTCCCTTTGACTGCGAGATAAGGTAGAAGAACATCATGATATAAACCTCGAAAATGAAAACAGGAGACGAGACAAAAGCTACTCTAATGTTACCGTGATTTTGCTCATCAGTGACAGTAAAAGCTCGACTATTCAGGATAGGGATAGGAAACCACATGAACTTTAAGGGGTAGGTGTCCTTAAGAGCAATCCTAACAATCCTAAACCCAGGCTATTATATAATGAGCGCGGTAACACTCCGCCCCGCCAAGTGAAAATTTGACTGTTATACAAATGATCACAAACGGCAAGAACAACGAGGGATATGAGAAGTGTGAAGGCTTCTATTCGGACATTACCTCATGAGCATTGTGCTATATTGACGATACAATGATAGGATTTTTATTTTTTTTTTTTTTTTTTTTTTTTTTTTTTTTTTTTTTTTTTTTTTAAGTCGAAACAAATTTTATACCCAGCATCCAATAGAACTTTGGATCATTTTGGAAAGTAACGTAGCTTTTTTCCTTCCCAATTATACCTTTGGGGGCACATATCTCTAGCTATTTTATGTGTTGAAAATGATTGTATACTCGTATGTACAGCAATTGGTTTGTCAGTCAAAGTGAAGAAGATCTTTAATGTTATGCATGAATTTTGGAGTTACGTGCTTTCTTGGTATTTGCGTTTTCAAATCGGACTGAGACCGAGGCACTATTGGTCTTCAATGGATCCCTTCTCACAAAGCACATTTGGTAACCTCTAATAAGTTCCCTAATTGGAGAGAACCAAATCAATATCGAATATAGTATGAATCCTTACTTGATATACTCCATACTTATCAGTCCAGTTTGTGGTTTCTGGCAATGGTGTAATGATGCATAATATATGACTCACCTATTGGTTCTTTACAAGAAAGCATCAACATCCCAAGGGATAATGGATGACCATTTACGTGGTAAAGAAGAGAGCACCAAATATTTGGCAACCAAGAGGAACACCACAATTATGTAAATGATCAAGACACGAATAACACGTGACTTAGAGCTCACAAATCAGGCGCGCTAACGTCCAAGCTGTACAACTAGGCAGGCTACACCGAATTTAATACCTACATTTGTTGAAGGTACCATTAATTTTATCGGACCAAGCCGAAGACACGAATTTCATGTTTAGAAATCTTCAAAGTTCATGTTTCATGCCTACCAAATCATCGGTTAAATAAAACAATCATTGCCACTTTGTTCGCAAAATCCGGATCCTTAAAATTCACCGATAGCTAGCTGATGAAGCTCACAAAAACCTCAGAAGGAAAACCTACTTACTTGGCAAGCTATAAACTGCAGACAAGGTATCAAACAGTATAATAATTGATGTGGTTGATATTTAACTTAACAGTAACACCTTCAGAGTACCCATTGTCCACGATGGCTATTTTCTTCACCCAATGGTCTTACCTGCAACACAAGAAATGGTAAAAATAAATACATTGCATCACACATCGGTGTAAATAACAAAGAACGGTGTCGGTTTACATTTAACATCGATGTAAAAATTTGACAAAATAAAGAGCTACAATCACATTTGACTTCAACAACATGCTGGTCTACTTCAGTCAGTAACGTTTCAAGTTGAAGTTCTAGGACATCAAGTTAAGTTGTTAAACCGAGATATAGTTCACCAGCCGGAAATGTAATGAGGTGTCATGTATGTATGTCTAAAATCTTGACTACTTATTTGTGTACGATGTAAGGTCAAAGTAGTCATAAATCACCAAAAAAGAACACTGTTAACGAGTGATAAATATTGTGGGTAAACTCGACGATACAATGATAGGAGACAGCATTGACGTCGTTAATGTGCTCACTCCACTGATAATAAATGACACAATAATCAATTTGACATTTTGAATTCCTCTATGCATACATTAAGGAAATTGAAATCCCGCTGAATAATGGAGGGAACATTCATGTCAAGAAAGACATATTCGAGTGTATTTTAATAAGAAAGGAGTTGGGAGAAAGGAGAGTTTAAACGGGCCTCGGTATAACGTATAAAAATCAAATAGAATGAGCAACAATAACAGAAAACAGATTTGCTGACAAAATTAATACGGATAAACTAAGTGATGGAATTTCAAGAAATTGAAGAGAGAAAGAGGAAAGGATAGGAGGAAGAACCTTAAAATTCACCCTGGACGGCAATCGAACACGTGACTTAGAGCTCACAAATCAGGCGCGCTAACGTCCAAGCTGTACAACTAGGCAGGCTACACCGAATTTAATACCTACATTTATTGAAGGTACCATTAATTTTATCGGACCAAGCCGGTATTATGCTTGTAATAATAGAACATTCAGAATATCTTCAACAAGATCCATCGCACGAGACCATTGTCACATTATAATAAAGCTCATCAGGTTCAAGCAGTAACACACAAAACATTGAATAGAATGAGAAACCGATTTACCCAAAAGGATGAAACCCAAAAGGAAACCCAAAAGGAAACGCCATCTCGCGTTCCACCTAACCAAAATTCTAACCTCCGCCAAGGTCACACCAAGTCTCTTGAAAACCAATTTACAAACACTAAACATTCTACAGATATTATGCTTGTAATAATAGAACATTCAGAATATCTTCAACAAGATCCATCGCACGAGACCATTGTCACATTATAATAAAGCTCATCCAGGTTCAAGCAGTAACACACAAAACATTGAATAGAATGAGAAACCGATTTATGGAAACCCAAAAGGAAACGCCATCTCGCGTTCCACCTAACCAAATTCTAACCTCCGCCAAGGTCACACCAAGTCTCTTGAAAACCAATTTACAAACACTAAACATTCTACACAACGAAGAACAATGAAATCTCATCACAGATTTGGCTGGGAGTATTCTGTTCCATGTCGGGCAGAAGAATGTTCAAATGAAGAATAGGTTTTCCTGGAGGGAGAGATCAATGTCCGCCCCGGCGGACCACACAAAAGTGTTCAATTACACCACGCTTTGCTGTCTGATGTCAAAACATGCAATACAATAGACGCTAGACGCAGGCAAAACAAATAAAATTCTACATACTGATAGGTTATTACATAGTCACGGAATGTCCCAATGATATCTGTCACATGAATTCGAAATTTTCGAATTACGAAAAGTCAATGAAAATGCCCAAAAATTCTGATGGAGCTTGTGCCTCTAAAGAGGTTTATAAGTTTTGAACTGCATAAGATAAAGATAAGACCTCAAAAGGCACAACAAAATGTCAAGCTGTCTGATGTCAAAACATGCAATACAATAGACGCTAGACGCAGGCAAAACAAATAAAATTCTACATACTGATAGGTTATTACATAGAGTCACGGAATGTCCCAATGATATCTGTCACATGAATTCGAAATTTTCAAATTACGAAAAGTCAATGAGAATGCCCAAAAATTCTGATGGAGCTTGTGCCTCTAAAGAGGTTTATAAATTTTGAACTGCATAAGATAAAGATGAGACCTCAAAAGGCACAACAAAATGAGGCTTTTATAAAGGGTTCAATAGATTTAATAATGGTTTGATCTCTTTGTAGCAAAACTGAAAACCATTTTCAGGAACATTTTGATTTCAACAGTTTCAAAAGGAAACAACATGAGACATTTTAAACAGGTTTCATATATCTTCTCACAAAGAACCAAGTTGGTTATTCCAAGACCATAGGGAGAAAAGGAAGAGAGCCAAGTATCATGATAAGCTCAAAGTTTCAATCAAAACATTCAATATCCATGGCTATGCTATTAACATTGGAATCGTTTTAACTACTTTCTAAATCCATAACTATTGATTAGAAGGAGGAGGAAGGACACTGAAAACGTATAACGCCTAGCACCATGTTCACTCGGAAATTTCAAATTTTAGAAATCATACTTTGTGGCTCTTGATGCTTTGAAGCACCGCACCGGAACGTTGTATCCAAGAATAGCAGCTGTTTCATTGCTACATTATGTAACGAATAATAAGATTGCCAAATAATTTATTGCTTGCAAATTGTCGACAACAGGTAAGTTCGGAATCGGGAATACGGGCTCATGTTTAGCGTGAAATACATTTGTATTTCATAATACGGGTCGGAAATTATCAAATTGCCGACACAAACATTGAAGAGATGGGCATTCTATTCAGAAGATAACTTCTCGTTTTTAAAAGAAAATGAATGACTGTAACTTTTCAAAGTCCAATTCAGGCTGTTAAAATAACTTTCAGTTTCACTCCTTCCTAACCTCAGTTGACGAGGGAGTAAAAGTTGTTATCAACTTATCACTTTTACCTTCTTCTTCTTCTTCTTCTTCTTCTTCTTCAACATCGGTTTAATTCAAAGCCTCGAACTCAAAATACCTACAGTGTAGGCGGTAATCTAGCTGAATTAAAGCTCTTAAATTACTTTTCAATCATGTAGGTTCGCAATCGACCTTCTCGATATTGTTGCTACATTCCACCCATTATCGCGTTAGACAAGTCTATTACCAATTTACCATCACTCACAACTCACAACCCAATATACATTAATGAATTTAATCATCTTTCCCTGATTGGGAATGAATAATCTTACTTCAAATGAGGTAGGTATCTTCAAATGAGGTAGGTATCTTCAAATGAGGTAACCAAAATGACTTATCAGTTACCAGTAAAATCCATGGTTAGGTACTAGCTTGATATTCTTTAGACTTTGGAGTGTCAAATGACCAACATAAACGCAAACGCACTATGGAAAATACCACTCAATGTTCAATACATGCTGGTAGGACTCCATGTGGGTTATCTTCCTGTAACTTTGCCCATCTCCTGTGATGTTCTGCACGATGGCACCGCTTTGGCACTTCATACAATATGAAAGCGTAGGAAATTCTATTCAAAGAAAATGTCAAGTGAAACTTCACCGCATAGAAACTTTCCCAAGTTTTAACTCAAGTGATCATCTTCTCAAGTGAAGAGCACTCATGACTGACTTGAGACTCGAGATCTAACCCACTCAATGTTCAATACATGCTGGTAGGACTCCATGTGGGTTATCTTCCTGTAACTTTGCCCATCTCCTGTGATGTTCTGCACGATGGTACCGCTTTGGCACTTCATACAATATGAAAGCGTAGGAAATTCTATTCAAACTAACATCTCGCGAGGTCTGTAGGCAGACAACAGACTTGGCGTTAGCTTCAACAATACAGAAATAAGACGTGCGTTAAAACTCTGAGCTAGGAGTTATGCTGACGTCAGAACAGGTTTCAAGGAAGGCCACATCGATGTGGTTTACTTTAATATAATCAGACGTGCGTTAAAACTCTGAGCTAGGAGTTATGCTGACGTCAGAACAGGTTTCAAGGAAGGCCACATCGATGTGGTTTACTTTAATACAATCAGTGGTGAACATTCTGATTCAAGGGGTACGGATTAACTCCATGATGAGTCACTCCTAGGATTCGAATCCTGATGAAATCAACATGGTTTGTGTTTGCTAGTCAATGATATGTTCGACATAGCGCGGCGACCTAGTAAGGCCTTCATTTCTCAGTCTGGCGAATGTCTGACCGAGAGAATAAGTTGAGATTCCATTTCTATCCGAATTTGGATTAGGACACCGTGTGGTTACTGGATAGTTATCCGAGTATGTTAAGGATTGTATATGGCTCTAGGATATATTGGTCAAATGTTTATGACTATGATGATGGCTAGAGGTCAGAGATTTAATGAATCACCTTGATATGTCAGCGTAAGCAAATCAAAGCACGGAGGCTGACGTGGTGGATTTGAATAAAGTTCAGATCATCACCTAATGTCAATTAACAAAAAGTTTACTAATAGATAGGAAGACATAAATCCAACAAAATCATTTAAAACTGTACACAATCATCATTCAATAATATAATTTTCTTCCTACAAACCTGCAACATTACTTGGATTCAACCTGTAAAGTTCCTGTTGTGTAGGTATATGAGACTTGTTAAAGTTCTATGAATCAGACTCCGATAATCCTGTAAGCTTCCTGCCTAGTATTGAATTAATATGATCTCCACATACCAAACATCCCTGCTCAAAGTTCCACTTTATGTAAACACTACCTACGTAGGTACCTACCTAATGTAGGTACCTGCCTATGTAGGTACCTGCCTATGTAGGTACCTATCTACCTACCTATGTAGGTACCTACCTATATAATAATATCTGATATAGAACGTTATGGAATATTCCTTTCTGTTGAAAGATTTGTTTGGTTTCTTAATACGTTGTACTTGTTTCCTTCCTCCTCTTCTTCTCCTTCTTCCTTTATCCTCTTCCTCTCCTTTCCTCCTCTTTCTTTCCCTTTCTCTTTTCTCCCTTTCCGCTTTCTTTCGTTTCCTGTTTTCCCTCCCTCTCTCTCTCTCTCCCTCCCTCCTTCCTTCCTTTACTTTGTTTTTAATAACTCGCTCTTTCCTTTCTCCTCTCTCCTCTCCTCCTCCCTCCTTTTCTTCTCCTTTATCTTTTCTCCCCTCTCGCTCGCTTCCGTTCTCTGTTCACCGTTCCTCCTTTACTTTGTTTAGTATATATCTCACTCTTTTACATCTTCTTTTCCTCGTTTCCTTTCTGACATTTCTCCCCTCGGCCACCTTATCCTGGTTTTCCTTTTTATTTTTGTCTCCTTCGTCCTTTCTCTCTCTCCCTCCCCTCCTCCTCCCCCTCCATCCCTCTTACTTGCAAGTTATATTTGTGTCCCTCTCATTATAATTTGTATGTGAGTCATAATTCTGTAGGCTTTCATATGGATTTTCATAGTTTTGAATGAAACTTTCAGATCCAAGCCACAGGATTGCATTCCACAGATCCGTGTTCGATTCTCAAAGAAAAAAAAAAATCCTCCTTAGCAAAGCACCAAACAAAACAGCTGATTTCTCAATAATCTCGAAACATTGGAATGACAATATATATTTTTTTCTCAAATAAGTCATCAATGTCATGGCACACAGCATGCTATGATAGTATGTCCAAGTTTGGTCTGCGAGGATCTTCTCTGCTGGTCCATGCTATTCTGTGTGTAGGCCAGTGTTTAATTATTCCGAGGTTGATCTATTGTTATCAAGTCGAGCCATGCTAGCTATGTTTTTAGTAGTGGAATTCTAAGCTATGTATATCTGTAGTCCTCCTCCCTCCTTTTCTTCTCCTTTATCTTTTCTCCCCTCTCGCTCGCTTCCGTTCTCTGTTCACCGTTCCTCCTTTACTTTGTTTATTATATCTCACTCTTTTACATCTTCTTTTCCTCGTTTCCTTTCTGACATTTCTCCCCTCGCCCACCTTATCCTGGTTTTCCTTTTTATTTTTGTCTCCTTCGTCTTTTCTCTCTCTCCTCCTCCTCCTCCTCCTCCTCCTCCTCCTCCATCTCTCTTACTTGCATGTTGTATTTGTGTCACTCTCATTATAATTTGTATGTGAGTCATAATTCTGTAGACTTTCCTAAGGATTTTCCTTCATGACGAATGTTTTGAATAAAACTATCAGATCCAAGCCCCAGGATTGTATTCTACGGTTCCTGGTTGGATTCTCGGACGAAAAAAAATCATTCCTAGCAAAGCACCGAGAAAAACAGCTGATTTCTCAATATTTTCGAAACATTGGAATGACAATATATATTTTTTTCTCAAATAAGTCATCAATGTCATGGCACACAGCAGGCTATGATAGTATGTCCAAGTTTGGTCTGCGAGGATCTTCTCTGCTGGTCCATGCTATTCTGTGTGTAGGCCCCTAGTGTTTGGTTATTCCGACTATTCCGAGGTTGATCTATTGTTATCAAGTCGAGCCATGTTAGCTATGTTTTTAGTAGTGGTATTCTAAGCTACGTATATCTGTAGTATTCTTAATTAATCGTCATCATTACTGCTCATGTCTGTGGTGCCTCACATGGAGTTAATTCGATTAACTTTATGAATAGAGGGGCGGATTGAACTAGTATAAACTTATAAAGACATAACTTGCTAAGCACCGTAGAGTATGGTGTGTATCTAGATGGGTGACCGATTGATAATGTAACATGTGCTGTTACTTTATTAGCTAATAATCTGACACATTTTAGCTCCAGGTCGCGGGTTAGATTCTCGCCCGGGGCGAACTTTAGCCTAATCAGATAAGGATCGTTCTCACTTTCTCCTATCCTGTCTTCCCTCTTTCTTCGATTTCGGGACGATAATACCCTCTGTTGCGTTGTTATAGTTTCATTAAAAAAATCTGATTTTGATGCTGGCTATTAGAAAGCACCTTGCAGTACGTGACCAGTAGATTGGTGTTTGTTATGGGGACATTCCATCATGTATAGGACATGGGACATGATTGTTAACATGTGGTTGACACCTGGGTAATTGAAAACCATACTGATTGAAACGTATCAGCTTCATTCCACGCTTGTTACATGTCATCAAGATATGGTGTATTCAGACTTTGCCTATAGGATAGTAGAATAGAATATACCTTGTTCATCCTGCTAGAATGATACTGAGAAGTCCCTTTACTCCCGCAGTCTAAACAAGATCTTTTATATTTCATAGGTAAAGTTTACAAATAAGTGTACACAGCCTTGGTAGCCTAATCAGATAAGGATCGTTCTCACTTTCTCCTATCCTGTCTTCCCTCTTTCTTCGATTTCGGGACGATAATACCCTCTGTTGCATTGTTATAGTTTCATTTAAAAAATCTGATTCTGATGCTGGCTATTAGAAAGCACCTTGCAGTACGTGACCAGTAGATTGGTGTTTGGTATGGGGACATTCCATCATGTATAGGACATGATTGTTAACATGTGGTTGACACCTGGGTAATTGAAAACCATATTGATTGAAACGTATCAGCTTCATTCCACGCTTCTTACATGTCATCAAAACATGGTGTATTCAGACTTTGCCTATAGGATAGTAGAATAGAATATACCTTGTTCATCCTGCTAGAATGATACTGAGAAGTCCCTTTACTCCCGCAGTCTAAACAAGATCTTCTATATTTCATAGGTAAAGTTTACAAATAAGTATATACAGCCTTGCCTGAGTGATATTTAATTACCTATAGGCTCACCGCTATAAAACACGGCACCAGATTTTCGCAAGGTCGCTGGTTTTTTCCTCTCCGACAAAAATATAATCTGAAACCGGAAATGTTCATAATTTTGCGAAAAAACTTTGTCCTACTGGGTAGATCAGTCGGAGGGATCTACTTCGGAGAGACTCTGGCTGTCATATTGGCCAAAAATCAGCCAAAAAGGTCGCATGGTTTGGTTTTAATTTAGGGTTAAGATTTACTTAGGAAAAGCAGATACAAAGTAGTTTGAGGCTTAAGACCCAGGTGTAAAATTTAAATTCAATGAAAGAAATTTTAAATTTTAAATCTTAAATTTTTTGTCACTTGGATTAGGTAAACATGACTAATGTACGATGTACTATCATGTATTCCTATGTGCAAATAAAACAAATATT
Organism: Diaphorina citri; assembly: GCF_000475195.1. Classification (NCBI taxonomy): domain Eukaryota; kingdom Metazoa; phylum Arthropoda; class Insecta; order Hemiptera; family Psyllidae; genus Diaphorina; species Diaphorina citri. The sequence goes on along the minus strand of NW_007378316.1, from coordinate 88,999 downwards.
CTATTCTACTGTTGTGGCATGAAGAGGGCATTGGTTTGTGGTTCAGATCTTATGAAAGGCGATGCCTGATGGTTCACAGGAAATGTAGTAACACCTGATAACGTGCTAATAAGAGATTGCTATCGCTTAATTAAGTCAGCTCATATTGTACAGATAATGATAATGTTTAGGACCGAATGAGCAGTGATATTAGGCTTTATTACCTATGCGTTACGGCGTCTTTCCTGTAAATCCTGTAGATGCTCATTCAGAGATAGCTACTCATGTAGCTTGATCATCTTCACTTCTCGTAGCTACTCATGTGAGATCTACTCATTAGGGTGGTCAAGAAGAAGACATCTTTATCGTTCTGAGGCCAGTCACTCACTATCAGGTAGACCTGACAGGTACACCTGATCAGGTCCGCCTGTCAGGTTTACCTGATAGTGTCGAGGCAGTGTACGGTTTCAGTCGGAAGACAGCACATGCCTTCAGGCACACTCCATTTGTCAAGGGTCTAGGTTTTCCTTGCCCTTGGGATCAATTTGATTTGAAGATTGATTATCGAACGACGGCGTCGACTATGTGTGGACACAGCTTTATGGATGGTATTCTTTTCTGCTTAATTCTGTCCTACTGTCCCATTGGGACTATTTGAAATATTGTCCTCGTGAGGCAGTGTCCCCGGGACTCCCACCACTTCGTGATGGTCACTCCGATATTTGCCACTGGCAATGCCATGATGTACATTGGGAGGATGGGTGGCGCGATTAGTTCTCTTGTAATGTTCACGGTAATTGCCAGCTCGAATCTCCTACTCTTATCGTAGATTTCCTATCAAGGTCTTCTTCGTCCTCTTCAACGGAAACTTAAGTATACTTAGAACTTAAGTACTTCGAACAGTTGGTTAATTATTATTGCCAATTTGTTGTTATTACCAAGTTGCAATCTTTTGATCACATGGCTATGATCAATGCTCGTAAACCATTTTTTACGTGAGTCGGCGAATTGATTTCATCAGATTTTCCCCATCTGTTTGTAAGTTGATGATTTTTGATTGATTCCCTGATTTGATCAATTATGTGCTGAATCAGATGAACGTAAGATCATTATGTCTTTGCTGTCTATCGTGTTTGGAATATTGTGTCATTCCCCACAGAAGTGAATTTTGGAAGTGTGAAATGATTTTGACCCTTTATGTTGACACAACATTCTCAACAAGTGTTACTTCTAAATTTCCCTCTCATCTGTGACAAGGACTTTCAAAGGTTGCCACAAATCAGTCCATGATAGAAAAAGGGTTAGAAGATGTACTACTGATCTTCCCACACGACAGATATTGGACTCAGTGTTCCTATACCTAATCAGATAAAAGTGGGAAATCTAATAACATAAAACATTATAAAAGTCATTTTCAAGTCGGCTTTTCGTCCATACAGATATCTTTTCTACTCAGATCCAAGACAAATGATTAGGAAATCCAGTCCGAATCCATTGAAGAGGTTCCGGTGTTCATTCTCATGATTATTGACTGTCAAACTCTCTATTTCTATCCCTGTATATGGCACGCTAGAATAACCTCCAGTTTTCCATGTAGCCAGGTCAACACTTCCTGTTCCGGTTAAAGCTCTCTCTCTCTCTGTCTCTCTCTCTTTTTTTTACTCCATCCTTTCTCTTTTCATTACCAGTTTCTTTTTATTAACTCTCTCTCAAAGCTCTCAATTTAAAATGATTTCCTTTCTCTCTATCGTTCTCTCTCTTCTTTCTCTCTCCCTCTCCCTCTTTTCTCTCTCTCGCTCTCTCTCTCTCTCAACTCCCCCCTCATTTACTCTCCTCTTCTGGGAGACAATGGAGACATACTTTCGAATCAGCATGCTATGACACAGACAACATTGGTGGGATCTATCCATATTTTGGTATGAATGAGAGAGTACTTGAGACCTTCTATCACGTTAAACAAAACATGACGTTATAGGAAATCCTTGTGTTATATTTCCTACATAGTGCTTTGGCCCTTACTACCTCCTTTCTCCCTATACCTAGGTCCCTACTACCTACTCACCCTACTTAGAGATAATATTTATTCCTAGTATCTCCCTCCTATTCCTTGACTCCTACTACCTTCCTACCTATTCATATAGAACAGGGGTTTCCAACTAGCGGCCCGCCAGACAATTTTTGTAGCCCGCGAAGCTTTTTGGGATTTGTACAAACTTACTTGGAAACTGACCCCCTTTAGTGTTGAGCTACAATTAGGAGAAAAAACACCGAGTTTGAGCACCACCGCGCAGCGCCAATCTAAGTAATTAAATAGGTACAACTACAATTAAATAGGTACAACTACATGATAGAAACTCTTTAGCTCCTACAGCACCTCTCAGCTTGCACCGTCAGCACTATTCTGTCATTGGGATTCTGGTAACCCCAATGTGTCTATGTAGAACTCCATCACCCAGTATTATAACAATGTCTCATTCATGTACTTGAACATTCAGAACATTGTCATCTAGATTCTAGAATGAACATCTTGTCAGTTTCTATCATCGTCATTATCAAGACTATTATTATTGCAGTTAGTGACTATCATTATTATAAAGACAATTATTATTGGGGATAGATGTTGACTAGCATTCTCACAAGGCTCTTCCACCCAACAAGTCCAAGTGTTCATATGGGTGGAGAAAGTCCGTATGGTCACATATTATTTCTTCTTTTTTTTCGGTCAATTTTCACTCTCCATTTTCTGCCATTACTTTCCTTCTGAAAATTATTCATTTAAAGAAGAATAAAAAATCTCTGCTTAATTGGATTAAACTCAATCTAATTGGGTGAATAAATCTGATTGGTCACCATTAAGCCAAATTGAAAAACCAACCAATCAGAGGCTCTATCATCGTCATTATCAAGACTATTATTATTGCAGTTAGTGACTATCATTATTATAAAGACAATTATTATTGGGGATAGATGTTGAATAGCATTCTCACAAGGCTCTTCCACCCAACAAGTCCAAGTGTTCATATGGGTGGAGAAAGACCGTATGGTCACATATTATTTCTTCTTCGTTTTTTCGGTGAATTTTCACTCTCCATTTTCTGCCATTACTTTCCCTCTGAAAATTATTCATTTAAAGAAGAATAAAAAATCTCTGCTTAATTTGATTAAACTCAATCTAATTGGGTGAATAAATCTGATTGGTCTACAATTCTACATTAAGCCAAATTGAAAAACCAACCAATCAGAGGCATCTCAAAGTTCAATCTGAATATGACCCCGAGCATTAGTAGGTAATAGTAAAGGGATTAGGGTTTGAAGTTTGAAAACCCCATTAACTTTAAGTCTATTAATCAGAGGCATCCAAAGTTCAATCTGAATATGACCCCGAGCATTAGTAGGTAATAGTAAAGGGATTAGGGTTTGAAGTTTGAAAACCTCATTAACTTTAAGTCTATTCCAGTTAATTGTCCCTAGGCCCATATCAAATCCCAGCGAGCTAGACTAATGTTTTTCCACCAAGGTTTGCTTATGTGTCTACAATAGAAGTCTTAATAGACTTTCAAGAAACAACCCCGTCCACATATTAAATCTTAATAGACTGTCTGGTAACTGAGAAGAGAAGGGGAGATGTGCTATTTTTAGACCAATAGGGCAGTCATACAAGTGTTTAATGCAACGTTTTGGCTTCCCTAGCCTTCTCCTTCTCTTCCTTGTTTTTCCTTTCTTCCCCTCTGCCTCTCTCAACCCCTCGTCATTGATAGCTTTACTATAATGCACCTTGCATTTCCCCCCCCTCTCTCTGCACTATCGTACTTGCATAATGGAATCAGTCGCGTATCCTAACTAATAGGAGAGAGAAATAATTGGGGGCTCTCTCCCTCTCCCTCGCTTGCTATCTCTATATCCCTCCCTTTCTCTCTCTCTCTCTTTCTCTCTCTCTCTCCCTCTCTCTCCCTCCCTCCTCCTCTACTCTTTCCAACTATACTTTCCTCTCTCTACAATTGAGACTTTGAAAACCAAGAATCATCTTAAGTACCCTATTTTAAATCTTTGTTGTTTGTCTATTGTTTCAGATTTTGACTTATCAAGTTGATAATATCAACATACATAATCTCAAGTGGTCCGCGAGATTTTTGGTTTATCAATAGTGGTCCGCCAATTCTAAAAGGTTAAGAACCCCTGTATTAGATGATAGTTAGTTACAAATAAAGCTCATCATGAAATACATATCGTTTCTGTAATTCTAATATTGTGTTTATTGTTTCTGTTCCACAGCTGGAGGAGAAGAATATCGAGCTTGAAGGCACAAGGGCCCGGGTTCGACTCTATGAGAGACTGCAGACTGTCAAGATGGGAGGTGTGGGGGGAGAGAGGGAAGGGGTGCATACATTAGTCCCCGCCAATCCTATCCTACCCCAACTCACCCTCCCATGTGGTGGGGATCAGCCGTTGAGTTCTAGTACTGAGAGTGCACATCATGATGACTCTGCTAGTGGAAGTAGTATGGATAAGCTAAGTGTTACTAGGTCTCCTAGCAAGAGACGCACTAGTAAGATACCACTCAAGTCTTACTCCGCGCCTAAACCTCCTGCAGACCTTGGTAACCATGGCAACAAGCTCATCACCTCCACCCCCCTCCTCTCCTCCTCTATACCCAAATATCAGAAGGATGCCTCATGGAACTCGAACCAGAGTCGAAAATCAGGCGAGAGTTTGAGTAATGGGGGCACAACAGCCCCACCACCCCCTAGCTCTAGAAATTGGGATAACACGAGTAAAACCAGCCATGTGGCTGTCAAGAAGCCCGCCATCTTGTCTAATAAGGAACTTAGTCTAGCCAATAGAAGAGAATCTCCCCCTAACAAACCCCACCATCAGCAGCAGCAAGGTGTGGGTAAACTAAGTGGTGGGGGAGATACGTTTGCTAGACGCATGCGCAAGACATCGTCCGAGTCTTCAAGCAATAGTAGTGGTTCCTCCCCTCGCTATGCAAGGGACCTACAGGCCTCGCCTGTCATCAAGAAACTTTCCACGCGACCTGTCACTCAAGGGCCAGACACCAAGGTACGGCCTGCCACTAAGATCAGCAATTTTTTCTCCAGCTGGATTAAAAGTTCCGGCCTCTCGTAACCCACGCAACTATTAATCTCTCTTTGCCTCCATCCTCTCATCTCGAATGGCTTTAACACCGTATATACTAAGCTACCAACCAAACTCTAGAATAAAAATATACAAATGCTTTCATATAACTGTAATATTTTACTGGGGAAAAGTTTTATCCTAGAGCTTCACCAATTGCTTTGGTTCAGTTAGCCTCCCCCCTGCACCCAAGGAATTCAACCTGTCAGATGGCCACAATGGAGTCTACCTACCCTACGACTGGTCACCCCACCCCCCCAGCGTAAGTTTTAACTTTTGTGATTTTCACTCCCCCCCTCTCCCCTTGGTTATCGTTATAGCGCCTTTGCTGCTTTTGAGTGTTAAGTGTTAGTATCTTCTCTTCTATGCTTTCATGAACCATCTCGTTATAGTCATTACGAACAAAAAATAGGTACTAGAGAATGTAACAGGAATTTGAACAGATATCCGATAAAATCAGGGATTCAGTTAAAACAAAAGATAGATACCTAATTCTAAAGAATCAAGAGGCCTATATTAAAATCAAAATGTAGCTCAATACCTATAAATCATACCTATCAATATCTGTGTTTTTCATCGGCTAAATGATGTTAGTATCTTTGCAATATTTTTCTGTGGTAACCAGAATTTCATCGAACCACCGAACCCTGGACTAGCAGTCGCTCCATCACTGCATGGGAAAATCCAATCGACTAAATTCAGTCTACTGGCACCGTGATAACAATGGACACAAGTTAACGCCCCTATGTCCTTGTGTAATATACAGGGTGACCTAAAAGTATTAGCAAAAAAAAGTGTTCAAACTGATTTTTCCTCCCTAAAAATATTACGTTAAGATTGTTGATTGGGAAGTACAGGAAAAGGTTATTTTTCCCAAGGAACTCAGTAGATAAGGGCAGACACGCCTTATCTTGGCCGCGGGTTCGATTCCCTCCCGGGGCGGATTTTATCCTGAACGGATAATATTGGTTCTCGGAACAGCTGGCTTTCTCCTATCCTGTCTTCCTTCTCTCCTCGATTTCGGGACGATAAGACCTTAGCAGTTACAGTTCCCTCTATCAAACCTTTTTTAAAAAATCATCTAGCTGGCTGGTGTCACACATGCTGTGCACACGGTATTCGCAATATTTATTGCTATGTCCTGTGCACATACATTGATAGAATTAGGACAATGTGTGTGGAAACTAAATTGATTGAAATTTGAAACACAACGGATTAGAGTCATGATTCCTGATAGGATATTAGGATGGGTCAGTTGAAGTGTTTAGATTAGGAGTAGAGATGTGAAAGTAGTGAGTGATTCAAGAAAGAACTGCTCTTTTCAGTGGGCTACAGACTCATTCCATGAGTCAGATCCTAAAATATAATATTTTAACTCACTCTTGAACTCCCTCGATTTTAAAGATCTTTAAAATCGAGGCTTGAATTTCCAGTGTGAGTTTTCCTAGTTTGCCTTCAAATTCTTTCATATTTGGAGTGATTTCATCATCAATTGCAACTGTCCCATTAGTTTTTCAATACATGAACGGCGAAATAAATTGAAACTCTCTGTATTCTTCTATCTATCATGTGGAATAGAATACATAGTAACAGGAATTTGAACAGATATCCGATAAAATCAGGGATTCAGTTAAAACAAAAGATAGATACCTAATTCTAAAGAATCAAGAGGCCCATATTAAAATCAAAATGTAGCTCAATACCTATAAATCATACCTATCATTATCTGTGTTTTTCATCGGTTAAATGATGTTAGTAGGTATCTTTGCAATATTTTTCTGTGGTAACCAGAATTTCATCGAACCACCAAACCCTGGACTAGCAGTCGCTTCATCACTGCATGGGAAAATCCAATCGACTAAATTCAGTCCACTGGCACCGTGATAACAATGGACCCAAGTTAACGCCCCTATGTCCTTGTGTAATATACAGGGTGATCTAAAAGTATTGGCAAAAAAAAGTGCTCAAACTGATTTTTCCTCCCTAAAAATATTACGTTAAGATTGATGATTGGGAAGTACAGGAAAAGGTTATTTTTCCCAAGGAACTCAGTAGATAAGGGCAGACACGCCTTATCTTGGCCGCGGGTTCGATTCCCTCCCGGGGCGGATTTTATCCTGAACGGATAATATTCGTTCTCGGAACAGCTTGCTTTCTCCTATCCTGTCTTCCTTCCCTCCTCGATTTCGGGACGATAAGACCTTAGCAGTTACAGTTCACTCTATCAAACCTTTTGTACACACGGTATTCGCAACACTTGCTGTACACACGGTATTCGCAATATTTATTGCTATGTCCTGTGCACATACATTGATAGAATGGGGACAATGTGTGTGGAAACTAAATTGATTGAAATTTGAAACGCAACGGATTAGAGTCATGATTCCTGATAGGATATTAGGATGGGTCAGTTGAAGTGTTTAGATTAGAGTAGAGATGTGAAAGTAGTGAGTGATTCAAGAAAGAACTGCTCTTTTCAGTGGACTACAGACTCATTCCATGAGTCAGATCCTAAAATATAATATTTTAACTCACTCTTGAACTCCCTCGATTTTAAAGATCTTTAAAATCGAGGCTTGAATTTCCAGTGTGAGTTTTCCTAGTTGGCCTTCAAATTCTTTCATATTTGGAGTGATTTCATCATCAATTGCAACTGTCCCATTAGTTTTCCAATGCATGAACGGCGAAATAAATTGAAACTCTCTGTATTCTTCTATCTATCATGTGGAATAGAATACATATGTGTATTGTGTACTATACACCACATATTATATTGGATACAGCTTGTGTATCAAGTGCGGGGACAGTAGATTTATAAGTAGGTGAAACACAATCCACTTTGCCTGACTTGTACTTTTATTCTGTCTAGGCATTTATAAACCAAGAAATTTCGCATTGGGTATTATTAGGGAGGGTTAAATTACTTAGAGCCAGGGCAAATCAAATCCAAAGGAGTACACACATTATTAGGTGTAGGTATAACTCTAAGATTTTTAGTTAATTTAATTTTCGTATTTAGTGGGATTTAGTCGCAAGGTTGCTGTTTTTTCCCCCCCTGTTGCTTTTGCTCCCATTAAATTCCTGGTTTGTGATAATTTTGCTTTCGCTTTTAGTGTTTTTCTTTCAGCTCTCCCCAAGGTAAACTAACCTTCGTGCAAGATCTTCTTTTGTCTATAAAATGTAGATAACCTAGCTTTTCCCCCCTTTTCAAGTAATACGCATGTCTTTTTCAACTTTCTCAAACCTTATTAATCTTTCATGAATAGAAAGCTTGGTCAAATGTTGAATGTTTGGTCCACTGCCCTTAGTGAATTTTTATCAAGTAATACGCATGTCTTTTTCAACTTTCTCAAACCTTATTAATCTTTCATGAATAGAAAGCTTGGTCAAATGTTGAATGTTTGGTTGAATTAAAAGTCCACTGCCCTTAGTGAATTTTTTTTCAGGTCTATTTATTTATTAAACTTTTTTCAAGGACTCGGCCCTCAGTCCTACCAACACAGTGGCTTAAGAATCCTAACCAAAGTCTAAATTACTCTAAATAAACGTTTAGTAGTGGCTTGGCCATAGAAGTATCCTAGGAGAATATCGCTGGCAAAGTAGCATCATACGCCTTCCATTCACACTCAGACCGTCTGACGGTTTCAGTAGGTCTGAGCATGAGTGTCCAACATTATCAACATTTGACCAAAGCCGTTTTTACCCTCTTCTTTTATTTCCTTGAGAGGCATTTGTATATTTTTTGAAAAGTAGTTTTTAGTAAGCAAGATATGTTTGTTTTTTTGGTCCGCATTTCGGTTGAATTTTTTGGTGAAATTACCACTATGTTTTTCTGTCAACTTTATGTGTATTTTTTCGAACTGATCGCAAGCAGTTCGGTAGATATTACTTCTGTTTCATTCTATCATTTCATATTCGTACCATGAAAGTTACGGACAATAAATTCGCTGATAACAGAAATACAACATTCTAGGGAGAAATGTACGGGATTGATAAGACAATTTAGAAAAGAGGTATGTAATAATCGCTAACGAATTTGTAAACAATGAAATAGTTTGGGGGCCTGATATGTTGGTTTAGTTAGTTTGGGTATAGGTAATATTTGCTAATAATGTAGAGCTGGGGCCCACTTCTGATAAGTCAGGTGTTACCTTTAGTTTAGTCCTCAAGTTAAGTGAACAATGGGGAAATACAAGACGAGTTAATAATATTGTACCTAAGTATTCGGAAATGGCAGAAAGAAACCTTAGGTACTTACTTAGTAAGTACAGTATCTTTATTAGTGACATACCCAAATATTCGTCCAGAAACCAGCCATTTTTTCGAACTGATCGCAAGCAGTTCGGTAGATATTACTTCTGTTTCATTCTATCATTTCATATTCGTACCATGAAAGTTATTTCAAAAAGTAGATACCTACAGTTCCTTTCATTAAAAGAAATTTCAAAAGCATTTCATTTTCAACAGCAAGAATAACTAGTTTCCAATATTTTGCGTGCTATTTAAAAAAAAAAATGCACGAAAGTTAAACTTTTCCCGCAGTTTGTAATGTTGCATGTATAAAACCGACATATGAAACTTTCATGTTTGCTTGAAACTTCGAACGCCCCATCTTCACCTACTTTGATAAGGAAGAAGCTCCAAAGACTTTTGAGTCTATGTAAGAGAAATGAGTATTCAAAAACATTCCTGCACAGTGTACAGCTGTATTGTCTCATAAGGCTTGTCTCACATAGGAAGCGTAGACGTGCGACTGAGTAGCGCGTAGTCTCCTGCAAAGCCAAAGCTATGTAAAATGATCATTTTCATAGGTTTGGCTAGTGATGGGACTCGAGTGAGATTTTTCAACTCGATTATTTTCCAACTCGAGTTGTAACTCGAGTGGAAATTAATTGAGTTGAATATTTATTCCTGGAAATTACACCGTGCCGATTTCTCACTCGAGAGTCGAGTAGGCGAGCGAGTCGCTGATATTCGGGTTTTCGTTCGGAAACTCTCGGCATACGGGTATACCACTATACCCCTCCCCCTCTTCAGTTCTCTTTCTTGCATCATCATCTAGTAAGAGGCAAGAGGGGAGAGGGGGGTAGTGAATCATTCAACTCGTTCAAACGAATAGTTTTTCTGACGAATAGATTTGTACTCGAATAGAAACTGCATGCTGCAATAATATGTGGCGAGTGCGCGAGTGAACTCGGGTCAGAAAACCCAATGAATAGTTTTTCCACTCGAGTGGAACAAAATAATAATCGAGTGCACTCGAGTGAAGTCAAACTCGAGTCCACTCGAATAAAATCATTCACTCGGCCCATCACTAATGTGAATTGACCCAATGACTGCTGCGAACTTAATCATTTTGATGGTGCAATTTCTTTTTTATTTAACATAATTCAACAAATCAGCAGTAATTTGCATATGGAATTTGGGGAAATATCGCGAACACACGAAAAAATCTGTCGAAAGACCAAGTAGGGAGACATGCTAGGTAGTTTTTGCAATCAGACTTAGCGTCCCGTTAACTGAACTCTTAATAAGACGCTAATTTTGGTTTGCAAAACTTGCTATTAACATTTGTACCTGGCTGATAGCTCTTTTAGGCCTGGGTTTTCACCTCGATGCTGAAGCTGACCATTCTAATAAAAACCCCATGTCCGTTTTCTTCACAGTTGAAACCACCCACACCTCTGAGGAAGCTGGGCAGACCCCATCGGTCTCGCAGTCTGGAGAAATCTTCTATCATCACTTTACCCGCTGTGGATGAAGTAAATGAATGTCCTGACTCTCTGGATATGGTTGTACCTTCAGGGAAAATGCAGGAACAAACACATGTAACCAAGGAGCTGAATCAAAGTAACCTTAGTAATGGAACTCAGGGAAACCAAAGTAACCTAACAAGCGGCACACTTGGGAATAGTAATCTCAATGGAACTCAAGAGCTAGTGAAGGATGTGTACAACAATAGTGACACCTATGTCGTCAAGAGACCTGAGGTACGCCAGAGTATACCAGAGTTCTCTAATGACCACAACACAAGTAAATCCCACACTTATAGAGTACGAAAACCAAACCGGTTTATTGACACTAAGGGCGCCAGCACAGAACCTTGTGGTCATGACGTTATCGAAAGCGCGACACACGTCCGACAACCAAACGGTCAAATACTTGCCACCCCTCCCATACCTCCTGAGAGTAGGAATTCCATCGAGTATTTCGACAGTATAGAGACAAGTACTAGTGCTAGTGGTAGTGTGTTCTATAGCGCCCCTGGCTCTAGTATGAATAGCAATAGACCGCCACGCGAATCATTAGCAGAGTGCGACTCGCTTGACCAGAGTCAGCCTGATATCAGTGACTCGGATGATTTGGTGTAAAGAGTGACCCGCCTGACTCTGTTACCTCTAAAGTCAAGAATTCTCTGGCAATGAAAAGTAAGAAATAAAATAAAAATGAGTTTTCATAGCAAATTTACTTATGATGATGATTGCCAGAGAAAATGAATATCTCATCCCTAAAGGGAATTTAGATAAAAATGCCAAGTTGTTTTGAGCAAAATATTTCCTTTTTGCCAACACCACGATAGTCCACTTTTCATTGTTTTCACACTATGAAAGTCTTTTGGTCGAGATAACTTGACTTATATCCATTGCCAGAGAATTCCTGACTGCCTCAGTGGTGTGGTTGAGGTGGTGCAAAATTTGACCTATGATTTCCCCCCAGTATTTATTGTTATTTATTACATCTATAGTTTACGTTGTATATTTTTACCTGTTAACCTCTCGATTGTTAATATCTAAATAGTGTATTGTTCCTGTGCCTAGAGGATATGCATTTGAGTAAAAAGTATCAATAAAATATTTGAATTTTTCATAACTTTTCACGTAGTACAGCAAATTTCATTCGCATTTTCTATGTAGCTGGCTACAGGAGGATCGGTCTGCCTTGTAAGCGCTATTCGATTCCCACCCGGGGCGGGTATTATCCTAAACAGACAAGGTTCGTTCTCGTAACGGCTGGCTCTCTCCCATTCTGTCTCCCTTCTCTCTTTGCTTTCGGGACGATAAGCCCTCAGCAGTTACAGTTCCCTCTATCAAACCTGTTTAAATCTAGGTAGTAGCAAATGGCTTTACTTACCTGCTGAATTCAAGTGGATGGTTTCCAGTGGTCCAAGGAAGGCATATCGTAGACCCAGACCCTCTGACATAACTCGGTCAATATCTTTAGCCGATAGTACACCATCGTGAACCAAGTGGTAGCATTCGTTAAGGACCGCAAACCTGTGAATAAAACAAATAGGGGGCAGATTATTTTTGGTAGCGTACCCAGTGTTGGATTTATATTTTCGACTGGAGTTTAACCAGCCCTCTTCCCAAGATCTCTCGATGAGAGTCGCACAGGAAGAGACATCAACAATAGTAGGGTTGATAGAGAGAACTGTAACTGCCAAGGTCTTATGGTCCCAAAAGCGAAGAGAGAAAGAAAACAGTATAGGAGAAAGCCAGCCGTTCCGAGAACGAACCTTGAATGTTTAGGATAAAATCCGCCCCGGGCGAAGAGAAAAGAAGGACAGTATAGGTAGGAGAAAGCCAGGCGTTCCGAAAACGAACCTTATTCTTTAAGATAAAATCTGCCCGCGCTTACAAGGCAAACAGCAGACACGCTACCTTCCAAGCTAATTAGGCTTTCTACCTATCTCTACTTTATAGTGGTCCAAGGAAGGCATATCGTAGACCCAGACCCTCTGACATAACTCGGTCAATATCTTTAGCCGATAGTACACCATCGTGAACCAAATGGTAGCACTCGTTAAGGACCGCGAACCTGTGGATAAGTCATATAGAGGCAGATTATTATTGGTAGGGCACCTAGTTTTTCCCCCCAAGAGGTTTGATAGAACTGTAATTGCCAAGGTCTTATCGTCCCGAAAGCGAAGGGAGAAGGAAGACAGAATAGGAGAAAGCCAGCGTCAGAGAACGAACCTTATCTTTTTAGGGTAAAATCCGCCCCGGACGGGAATCAAACCTGCAACCTAGCGCTTACAAGGCAGACACGCTACCTTCCAAGCTAACTAGGCTGACTACCAATTAAGGAGCTCGGTAGCGCTCCGCCCCGCCAAGTCAAGAAAGTTTGAGCGCGCTACTAAAAATATAATACGCCACAGAGAAAGTAGCCTTTATCAGGTAGTTGTAGAATGTAGAAGGATCTCTACTTCATGAGAGCAGGAAAAGTACTCACTGTATTCGATTGAGAGCGAAACCGCGTATCTCTGTAGTCAATGTAACAGGCTTCATGCCTATCTCTGTCATTATTTCTCGCGTCCTTGTTATAACGCGTTCCGAGGTCCAAGCAGCAGGGACTATCTCTACCAGAGGGATGAAATAGGGAGGGTTTACCTAAGTGAACGAAAAATAGGGAAAGTTTACTTGAGATGTTAAATTTCAGTGTGTTTTGTTTCTTTTTTGATCAAATGATCATCTATTATCGATTATCTTATATGAGCGGTTGCCCAATCCAAAATAAATTATAGTGCGGACCAACCACTAAACGATAATAATAATATGACCTAAATTCGGTGGTCTTAGATGCTGGACCTCAATCTCTATTGGCATATAACCTAAATCCTTTTTATTATTGAATTATATTGGGATGCGAGCGGAAAAATGGCCTTTACAACATACCTACATCATACATACGTTTGATCAAATGATCATCTATTATCGATTATCTTATATGAGCGGTTGCCCAATCCAAAATAAATTATAGTGCGGACCAACCACTAAACAATAATAATATCACCTAAACTCGGTGATCTTATTAGATGCTGGACCTCAATCTCTATTTGCATGTAACCTAAATCCTTTTTATTATTGAATTATATTGGGATGCGAGCGGAAAAATGGCCTTTACGACATACATCATACATACAAGTAGATACATACTTGAATTATTATTTCTTCATTACAGTGTGGGTCGTAAACTGACTCAAATTACAGGGTGGGCTATTATAAACTCCTTAACTTACAGGGTGGGCCACTATGAACTGACTCCGATGTGTCGAGTGTTCGGACAGAACTGAGGGCAGAAATGAGGAGGTGGAGGAGGACAGGATGGTATTGGAGGACATGAAGATATCGATAGCTCTGTAGACTTGATGTTTGATTTGCAGGATCTCTGGAACGCTCTCCTGAATAAAGATGGCGTCTTCAAGACATTCTCGAAGCACAGGAGTTCCTGGAACATGGCAAGGGTTAAGTTTAAGTTTATAGTATTACGGGTCAAATTTGTTGATGAAATCATCTTTTAATAAATGGGCTGAACCCACCACACACACACCACACCCATGTGATTTTTGGAATCGTGGATGCATAAGGAGTAAGAATAACTAAAAATTTCACAATTCTACGCAATGTACAGACAAATCTACAATTTCTGGCAAGGGTTAAGTTTATAGTATTACGGGTCAAATTTGTTGATGAAATCATCTTTTAATAAATGGGCTGAACCCACCACACACACACACACACCACACCCATGTGATTTTTGGAATCGTGGATGCATAAGGAGTAAGAATAACTAAAAATTTCACGATTCTACGCAATGTACAGACAAATCTACAATTTTATTTATATAGATTGTAATTTAATAAAGGAAGGACGGGCTAAAAATCAACCAATCACATTGCTTAATCCGAAAGTTAAACTTAACCAAGTGTAAACTCACTTAATGGCCCCGGACCTGAATTAATCACATACCTGAAATCAAGCCAAATTGCTCCTCCGGACTCAGCGAGCCTTTGAGGCATCCCTTCTGGTGATAATCTTGCAGCGTGTGTTGAATCGTGTTCTTAGCATTCTCAATCTGTTCGCTCAGAACATCGTAGAGTGACACCTTGTATCCTGCACTGGCGAATATCATGGCCCAGGCTTGCCCTATGAGACCACTGTGCCGGACTCAGCGAGCCTTTGAGGCATCCCTTCTGGTGATAATCTTGCAGCGTGTGTTGAATCGTGTTCTTAGCATTCTCAATCTGTTCACTCAGAACATCGTAGAGTGACACCTTGTATCCTGCACTGGCGAATATCATGGCCCAGGCTTGCCCTATAAGACCACTGTAGGAAAGAAATGAAATATTGTTGAGAAAATAAAGACAAAATAAATATAAAAAGAAATTAAAAAGGATCCTGATATGAGTATCTTATGAGGATAAAATTTCATGTCACACCCTTCCACACTTCCACTTAGATGAGCGCCGTCAATATTGAGAAAATAAAGACAAAATAAATATAAAAAGAAATTAAAAAGGATCCTGATATGAGTATCTTATGAGGATAAAATTTCATGTCACACACTGCCACTTAGATGAGCGCCGTCAATAGCATAATAAATAGACACTATGGAATTTATTTCTACCGGTATTCTATCATGCTTCTAGAATACTATACCTATCAGAGTTATCAACCTTTATTTTCCGTATACCTACCTAGTACTACATACATGATAGGTACTTACCTACCTAATTCAAATCAAATTATTTTATTTACGTTTGCATTGCTCGACATCTCTTCGTCATATTTCTATCCAAGAGCTTAGATACTTTTCTGAGGAACCTAGATAAGGGATTAATGCCTGGGCCAAACTCCCAGATTTGAGTTAATTCAGTTATCACCCACTTTCAACTGGGACTTCGGGCCCCAATTTCGAAATTTCACCGGGGACATAGCCGGGTTGAACCCTATCTAATATAGAAATATAGATTAAAATCGTCCCAAACTTACCACCCCACGATCAAGAGAGAAGGAAGACAGGATAGGAGAAAGCCAGCCGTTCCGAGAACAAACATTATCCCATCAGGATAAAATCCGCCCTGGGCGGGAAAGCTGGCAACGTTCGACATCCCACTTTCAACTCGGACTTCGGGCCCCAATTTCGAAATTTCACCGGGGATATAGCCGGGTTGAACCCTATCTAATGTAGAAATACAGATTAAAATCGTCCCAAACTTACCATCCCACGATTGCCACTTTGCCTTTGTTTGATAGATGAGACGCCATAATGTTACTCCAATGATCACCTGTACACTGATGGAGTCTTAATGAACGAATCCACTTATCAATTCCAACGTAACTTGGACTTTTCTATCACGGACAATAAATTCGCTGATAACAGAAATACAACATTCTAGGGAGAAATGTACGGGATTGATAAGACAATTTAGAAAAGAGGTATGTATAATTATTACAATCGCTAACGAATTTGTAAACAATGAAATAGTTTGGGGGCCTGATATGTTAGTTTAGTTAGTTGGGTATAGGTAATATTTGCTAATAATGTAGAGCTGGGGCCCACTTCTGATAAGTCAGGTGTTACCTTTAGTTTAGTCCTCAAGTTAAGTGAGCTATGGGGAAATACAAGACGAGTTAATAATATTGTACCTAAGTATTCGAAAATGGCAGAAAGAAACCTTAGTAAGTACAGCATCCCTGTAGGTAGGTATTATCAAAAATATCCTAGCTAACGATCTTAATTAGTGACATACCCAAATATTCGTCCAGAAACCAGCCGCACCCCATGTTGCTTACCTTCAGTTTTCAGTAGGTAGTAGGTACTCCTATGACGATTTGGTTTTTTCCGAACTTTCGTATCGATCGCGCCTCGGATGTAAAATGGCACTTTGTTTTTAGCACGTAAAACGTCGCAAATCACCTATTTAATTGATTCGAGATATGAATTATCACGCGTTTTTATAGAAACTAGTAGAAACCTACCTGAGGTTTTTAGTACTCAGTTTAATATCTTATTAGGTAGTATCTTCTTATAATCTATTTATAGCCTGAAGAAAGGACGAGATTTTTTTAGAAGTTTGACGGGTAGCCTCAAACTTTCTCATAAATTACTCGTATTAATATTACGATTAATATTTCGAAATTATAAAAACAGTAAATATTAGTAGTAAACAAGGCAGAGTATTAAGAATATTTAGATGTGTCAAATAAAGTCTTTCTTACCTTCTGATCTCTGTTCTCAGGACTCACTTCAGACTGGAAGATACTACTTGATCACTCGATTATTTGTCTAATAAAATAATCTGATAGGCAGGAATCTATCTTGTAACGTCACAATATCAAATTCTCAACACGAATAACTAGTCTCAGTCCAGAGTAATTTGAATAATTTCATCTATAGGGTGCCGGGAGAGTCTCAACAGGATTTTTCTATCCGACAGGCCAACAGGGTGTGAGGAAAGTTTAAACAGAACAATATTATTTCACAGTCTCTTCATGATTGAGTTTGAAATCCTTGGGCCGAAAGGTAAAGCCTGGCGAAACGCAAACTTCAAGTTGAGGCTTTGATTGGCGGAAATTTAACCTTGAATTTCGCCATCCTCCGGCCCAGGGACACTTTTAGTCTATTATCCTAAAAGTGATCTATGTTCATCTTAAAACGAACCTCTATGTAAAATTTGAGTGACTTGGGTCGAAAATAATAGCAAAGTTCTGGGTAGCTCGAACTTTTTTGGAGCTTAAACTTTGATCCTAAATAAAGGCAGAACGTTACATATCTTAAGCCACGGTCCAGGAATACTTTTGCTATAGCTACACCCTAAAATGAACTCAAATCTCAAATGTCAACACCTAAATCTCAGATAGATTACTAATCAGATTGATGAAGACTTCCTCCAGCAGGCACGGTCAACAACAATAGCATCTCACTGATATGAAACAGGCATTATTACTTTCCATTATCTACCTATGATGTAGGTATCTTATCGTCCCACAAAATCGAAGAGAGAAGGAAGACAGGATAGAAGAAAGCCAGATGTTCTGACAACGAACCTTATCCGTTCAGGATGAAACCCGGGCGGGAATCGAACCCGTGGCCTAGCGCTTACAAGGCAGACGCACTACCGGCTAAGTTAACTAGGCTGGCTAACTTGTTCGGTGAAGTGAAGTCTTTTGGTCTCATGAGCAAGCCTTCCTCCAGTTGTGTAATTGGCGTTTACGTATATTATGTACTTTCTCACCCTGGGGGGGGAATTCCAAAAATTATAAGCATTTAGGGTCCCCTGAATGTGTCCCTGTGGGCTGGGATATACGCCAGTGCCAGTGCCTTCAGTGAAGTCTTTTGGTCTCATGAGCAAGCCTTCCTCCAGTTGTGTAATTGGCGTTTACGTATATTATGTACTTTCTCACCCTGGGGGGAAATTCCAAAAATTATAAGCATTTAGGGTCCCCTGAATGTGTCCCTGTGGGCTGGGATATACGCCAGTTCCAGTGCCTTTTTCCTCTGTCAATAATGTTGACCTCTCGGTTTCAGGCTCTAGTCCCAGGACTGGAAAAGTACCCCAACCTAGCCAAATACTTCGATCTTTGCAAGTCCTCATTCAAGGGCATTAGTCATGACGAAGAAGGTCTTCAGGCATTCAAAGGACTCGTCCAGCAGAAACTGTCCGGAAAATGAACATCTGATGGCGTTGTCTTTTCAGTGTTGGACTTTGTTGTCTGTTGGTCTTTAAATCTATGATATAGAATTATGGTTATCTGAGAATGAGGAAGCTTGTTATTCGAGTATTAGAGGTCTATCAGGAATAACTCTTTTCGCATTGTTTGAGTAGGTATTGGTGGAACTGAAAAGTGATAGTTCATACCATGTAAAATGTAAACAGCAGGAATGGGTTCGAATTTCACTTGAGGTTAAGAATTCTCACTCTCGAACTTGCGCTAATCTTTATGAACCAAGTGAAATTTCGTCAAAGTAATGTTACTAATGTTTTTAGTTAGTTACTACCGATGATCAAAAACAGACAGGTACCGCCTATCTACCTACATAATTATCAGAGTAATGGTTTATTTATTTTAATTAGTATTAAGAATATTTAGATGTGTCAAATAAAGTCTTTCTTACCTTCTGATCTCTGTTCTCAGGACTCACTTCAGACTGGAAGATACTTGATCACTGGATTATTTGTCTAATAAAATAATCTGATAGGCAGGAATCTATCTTGTAAGGTCACAATATCAAATTCTCAACACGAATAACTAGTCTCAGTCCAGAGTAATTTGAATAATTTGATCTATAGGGTGCCGGGAGAGTCTCAACAGGATTTTTCTATCCGACAGGCCAACAGGGTGTGAGGAAAGTTTAAACAGGACAATATTATTTCACAGTCTCTTCATCATTGAGTTTGAAATCCTTGGGGCGAAAGGTAAAGCCTGGCGAAACGCAAACTTTTTTCAAGCTTAGGCTTTGATTAGCGGAAATTTAACCTTGAATTTCTCCATCCCCAGGGACACTTTTAGTCTATATCCTAAAAGTGATCTATGTTCATCTTAAAACGAACCTCTATGCAAAATTTGAGTGACTTGGGTCGAAAATAATAGCAAAGTTCTGAGTAGCTCGAACTTTTTTGGAGCTTAAACTTTGATCCTAAATAAAGGCAGAACCTTACATATGTATCTTAAGCCATGGTCCAGGAATACTTTTGCTATAGCTACACCCTAAAATGAATGGTCAGTAGTGAGAGAGGTACCATTAGGGAGCTAAGAAAAGAAGAGGTTTTGTGGAAATTACGTTGCATGTATGGTAATCATGTAATTTATAATGAATTGATGTTCATTCCAGATCAATTATAGCATGTCCATGCAGCGGATATGTACCTATACTTCTTTTAGGGTGCCTAGGAGACACATTAAATTATTTTAATGTAAATGTAAGTGCCTGCCTACATAATTATGATTTTTTTTTTTTTTTTTTTTTTTTTTTTTTCATAACACCATAACAAAGATTTTTTTAGCCACTTCTATTTGTTAATTCTCAATAGAAACAAAATAGGTTCAAAGCTTTGATACCCCAAAATTTTCACGAAGTGTTCCTCAAATTTTTAGACACATGGCAAAAACCGCCATAAGTCCGCCCTCATCCCAAGATAGCACACTGAGCGCTGAAGAGCTTCGGATTGAAAATGATAACATTCGAAATCACTTCCGCGCTGTCTATCGAGACTACGAAGTCGAGAAATTAGCTCGTGTTCAAGCCCAGAAAGCATTTCGTAATCTGATGATCATGTATGAGACCAAAAGCAAGAAGTTTCGAAATGCCGTCAACAATCATAGACAAACGTTTGAAATAGTGAAGGAAATGAGAGAGAAATATTGTGAGCTGAAGAAAATAACAGGTAAAAATACTATTTATTTAAGATAATGCTTCATAGAAAAATTAACCTTTGGGTTTACAGTCTCATGTTGCCGACAGGAAGTTGAGCCATTTTTTGGACATTTTTATATTTTATCCTATCCACGCTTGCGTGTAAAACAAAATATCTTTCAAAAAACTTTTAACATGAAACTGTAAACCTGGGGGGGTAAACATATGTATTACAGATGACAATATGAACGAGCTTAAAACTGCAAACGAAGCCAATGATGTTCTCAAGCGGATTCTGACACAGGAGAAGAGAAAAATAGACAAAGTGAAAAACGAAATGAATTCACTAAAACAATCAAACGACCATTCAGCGTGCGAACTTGTTTTAGAACAAGAAACCAAAGACAAAGAAGAAGCTCTAGAACAAATCAAAGAGCTTAATAAAAAAATGGAGGACATTACAAAAGAACGAGACTTTGCGCAGAAAACCAACAAAGATATGAAGGAGAAAATGCTCGAGTTAATCAAGATCAAGAATGAATTGGTAGAACAGAACAATACTCTACTATTCCAACGTAACACGATGCAATGTCTACTCATGGATAAGGATAAACAAATACAGCAATTGGTAACTAGAGATGTGATGGAAGATCCGGTCGTTCTGCACAAAATGGAAATGCTAGAGCGATCTCACCAGGCTGAGAAAGACACTTTGAAAGCTCAAGTGGAAGCACTGACCAAAACCATTGAAGAACATGACAAAAAAGAGGAAGAGCTCCAGAATACACCTAAATCTCAGATAGATTACTAATCAGATTGATGAAGACTTCCTCCAGCAGGCACGGTCAACAACAATAGCATCTCACTGATATAAAACAGGCATTATTACTTTCCATTACCTACCTACGAAGTACCTACTACCTACATTGCGGAGATTAATAATTTTTATTTTGAAAATATTTTTTTTTATGAATGCCTAACAAATATTGTGTGTATGCAATGTGCCGTACTTAAAATCACAAATTTTTCCATACCTAGGTACTATCTAGTAGTTTTTAAAGACCGAGTGGTCAACACTATCCCAAGACCAAAGATTGGTAACCGCTTGCTGGCACTGATCTAAAGTTAGAAGATGCGCTCACATATGTACGAGTACCGTTATAATCCCTACTCCATAAATTGGGCACAGTATAAGTACCCACTACCAGGATCGACCTTATGTTTTTTCAATTCCGGGATTCCGAATTAGAAAACCATGGATCCTCTATCATTTTAATAGTTTTCTAATCGATACCTACCTACACATCCCTAGCCAGCCTAGTTAGCTTGGTTAGTAGAGCATCTGCCTTGTAAGCGTTGGGCCGCGGGTTCGATTCCCGCCCCAGGCGGATTTTATCCCGAAGGAATAAGTTTCGTTCTTGGAACGGCTGGCTTTCTCCTATTCTATCTTCTTTCTACCTTCTATTTCGGGACGATAGCAGTTACCTACAGTTCCCTCTATCAAACAGCTTAAAAAAAAAATCCCTTCTAACTTTATGTTGTATAATACAAAGAGTTATGCTTGTTGCGCACATTGTTGTTTGCAAGTGACGCAGGTGGTAATGATACTTGACAAGAATAATGTAAGGCATGAGTTGTAAAACAGCATTTACACTAGGTAACTATTTATGTTTGATCATAAGATCGATCAAACGTTGCGCGAGACCCACTTTGAACTTCGTTTTTTTTTTTTTTTTCAAACTTAAGCAACGTTTTTTCTTTTAAACATTTTACAGGAAATTTGTAAAATGAATCAAATCAGACCCAAATCCACAGGATCTTGTTTAGACTGCGAGAGTAAAGCGACTTTTCAGTCTCATTCTGGCAGTTTGTACAGCGTACATTTACATTCTATGTATGTTATTCGCGGTTGACTCTAATTTAGACTCACCTAATTAAAAAAAAAAAAAAAAAAAAAAAAAAAACATCCCTTAACTGCAATAATAGATAGGTACCTATGCTTGTTGCATTGTTGTTTGCAAGTGACGCAGGTGGTAATGATGCATGACAAGAATAATGTAAGGCATGAGTTGTAAAACAGCATTTACACTAGGTAACTATTTATGTTTGATCATAAGATCGAACAAACGTTGCCCGAGACAAACTTTAAACTTCGTTTTTCATTCTACCGGAATCCTTTGATATGGGTTCCAGTCAATGTCGATCGACACCGATCTAGGTGGTTTATTTTTTCAAACGTAAGCAACGTTTTTCTTTTAAAGATTTTACAGGAAATTTGTAAAATGAATCAAATCAGACCCAAATCCACAGGATCTTGTTTAGACTGCGAGGGTAAAGCGACTTTTCAGTCTCATTCTGGCAGTTTGAACAGCGTACATTTACATTCTATGTATGTTATTCGCGGTTGACTCCACTCACCTAAAAGAATTTAGAGTTCTCTATGGGGCTATGGCGTTTCCGGTCCCATTCAAAATTCAAAGTACGGCCCTGCAATTCCTACTTCCAATTGCCGGCACATACACAGATTAACTCAGTCACAAACAGTCCATAGTCATACAATCTCTTAGCTTCAAGCTTCAGTCACTGTTTAGACGTATCTAATTTAGACTCACCTAAAAGAATTTAGAGTTCTCTATGGGGCTATGGCGTTTCCGGTCCCATTCAAAATTCAAAGTACGGCCCTGCAATTCCTACTTCCAATTGCCGGCACATACACAGATTAACTCAGTCACAAACAGTCCATAGTCATACAATCTCTTAGCTTCCAAGCTTCAGTCAGTGTTTAGACGTGGTACTGGTATTAACAATCTCTTTGATAACTCTCTATTATTTTATCAGTGTGAATTTTTGTCTCGATTTTTATTCAGAGGTGAGTTTGTGCTTGATTATTTTAGGTAACTGCTGATTATAGGTATTTTCATTTTATTTTTTGGCCTTCTGTATACTCTTTTAGAAGTATGGTGTTGAATGGCATGGTACCTATAAACAGTTAAATTTTAATAAAATTAGTCTCATGAGGATTGAGGACTCTTAGCTGTTGGTCAAAATTTCGGGTATACCTACATCAAGGGAAGATAGCTTAAACCCTGCTTGATATAGGCGGAAAAGGTAGTTGTCCCCTCACAACCTTCCAGTTATTCTCTCGCCCTAGGAATATAGCAAGGGTTTCCAACTTCCATGTGTATGCGGGCCACATGCTACATTGGGAGGTACTTCGCGGGCCACATATGTACATAGGGGAGTATCGTAGGAAACTCCCCCCCCCCCCCCCCCCTTTCCTTTTTTTTTTGTGTAAAATTTTTAGAACGGAAACCCCCCCCCCCCCCTCACAACTTTTCAGAAATACAGACTGATCGAATTTTGAGCGCCGCAGGCGAAATGTTTCTCCTAATTGTAGCTGAACACTAAAGGAGGTAAGTTTCCATGACTCAACGTACAAATCCCAAAAAGCTTCGCGGGCCACATGTGGCCCGCGGGCCGCTAGTTGGAAGCCCCTGTCCTAGAGTGGTAAAGATAAGGTTTTCGAGGAATGTCTACCGTGTGTTGTGATTAATAAGGGTATCGCCAATAAATTATTGATTGTTGGTTATTCTTGGTTGGTGGTTATTTTAGATGGCCACGGGGGCCCGGCGGGCCGCTAGTTGGAAACCCCTGGCCTAGAGTGGTAAAGATAAGGTTTTCGAGGAATGTCTACCTACCGTGTGTTGTGATTAATAAGGGTCTCGCCAATAAATTATTGATTGTTGGTTATTCTTGGTTAGTGGTTATTTTAGATATCTTCAGATATGGGTCTAATTCTGCACGAAATCATTGCCAGTCCTCCAGTAAGAGCTGTCAAGTTATGTTTGACTGAATTGGGACTTGAAGCGGAGTACAAGACTTGCAACCTGTTGGCCAGGGAGCAATTTAGTGATGAATATTTGAAGGTAAGAGAATTCTACAGTAGGTGTGTCCTAGAAGTCTTGTGAGGTACCCCTTTATCTTTAAAACAGGTGAATTTTTGAATCCTGATATATCCTAGAAATAGGATAAGGTTTATGGCCCATCTAGTGATGGCGTCAAAAATATTTACAGAGGTAAGAGAATTCTACAGTAGGTGTGTCCTAGAAGTCTTGTGAGGTACCCCTTTATCTTTAAAACAGGTGAATTTTTGAATCCTGATCTATCCTAGAAATAGGATAAGGTTTATGGCCTATCTAGTGATGGCGTCAAAAATATTTACAACTTGGGGTCAATAAAGAAGCATCTTTTCCATCCTCAGTCGGCGCTCAAGTTCAATCATATTTTTGGTCTGAAAGTCTAGTCTTCAAGACTAGGTCCTTTAGAGTAGGTATATTTTCTTAATTTTCTCATTCGCAATATGTAGATAATAAGTAGATTTAAAATATTTCTTTCATTTCCACAACCATTTGCCTACATGATTATGTAACACCAGGTAATACTTAATTGCTTACCTTATTTTATATGCCTATGGTTCTAAGGGAATAAGACCTTAGTCAGACTGTGGGGGGAAAAGGGACTTTTCAGTCCTATCCCAGCAGGATAAACAAGGTATATTCTATTCTATTCTAATATGAATCTAATTAACAATAATTCACCAGATAATACCCATCAACAATAAAGAAGCATCTTTTCCATCCTCAGTCGGCGCTCAAGTTCAATCATATTTTTGGTCTGAAAGTCTAGTCTTCAAGACTAGGTCCATTAGAGTAGGTATTTTCTTAATGTTCTCATTCGCAATATGTAGATAAGTAGATTTAAAAGATTTCTTTCATTTCCACAACCATTTGCCTACATGATTATGTAACACCAGGTAATACTTAATTGCTTACCTTATTTTATATGACTAGGGGTCTAAGGGAATAAAACCTTAGTCAGACTGCGGGGGAAAAGGGACTTTTCAGTCCTATCCCAGCAGGATAAACAAGGTATATTCTATTCTATTCTAATATGAATCTAATTAACAATAATTTACCAGAAAATACCAATCAATTTTTTCCCCTCAGTTAAACCCCCAGCACACCGTTCCCACATTGGAGGATGGAGACCTTATCGTCTGGGATAGTCATGCTATCAACGCTTACCTGGTATCTGCCTATGGCAAGAATGATGCCCTGTATCCCAAGGACCCTAAAGTTAGAGCCCTGGTCGACCAAAGACTTCACTTTGATTCCGGAGTACTTTTCTCTGCGTTGAGAAACATTGGGGTGAGTAAAACGTTTTGCAGTGACTTGTATCTGGGCTGGATACCCATCAATTTTTCCCCTCAGTTAAACCCCCAGCACACCGTTCCCACATTGGAGGATGGAGACCTTATCGTCTGGGATAGTCATGCTATCAACGCTTACCTGGTATCTGCCTATGGCAAGAATGATGCCCTGTATCCCAAGGACCCTAAAGTTAGAGCCCTGGTCGACCAAAGACTTCACTTTGATTCCGGAGTACTTTTCTCTGCGTTGAGAAACATTGGGGTGAGTAAAACGTTCTGCAGTGACTTGTATCTGGGCTGGGTTGCCCTTAGGGCCTTTGATAATTCAAATAATTTTAAGTTACCCAACTTGTGGCTCGTATTTGGGGGATTTTTGGGTAGTAGGTGAAACACAAAGGTGAGGTCAATTGAGTGACACTGGGTTTTGTAGAGAACAAGATTTTCAATGTCTGTTCAGAAGGCTATCTCTGCAGTTAAATAGATAATATATAATCTAAAATTCAATCAATGGGTTTAGGGCCTTTGATAATTCAAATAATTTTAAGTTACCCAACTTGTGGCTCGTATTTGGGGGATTTTTGGGTAGTAGGTGAAACACAAACGTGAGGGCATTTGAGTGACACTGGGTTTTGTAGAGAACAAGATTTTCAATGTCTGTTCAGAAGGCTATCTCTGCAGTTAAATACATAGGTAATATATAATCTAAAATTCAATCAATGGGCGGGATTATTACCAACCTAAGGCCATCTCTGCCATCCAATCCTGAAACTAGTTTTATTACAGCTACCTATAAGTATTCCCCTACTTGACTTACCTACGAAAACTCCTTATAAATAGCTCTGCTTCTTTTTCTCCCAGCTCAAAATTTTCTTCAAGAACGAGAAGGAAATACCAGAGGAGGACAAGTTGAGGGCCAGAGAGGCGCTGGACTTTGCTGAGAAATTCCTGCAGGGGAGGAAGTTCATTACGGGCGACACCTACAACATTGCTGACTTCTCTATCTACACCACTGCTTCAGCATTGGTGGTAAGTTTTTTTGATAGAGGGAACTGTAACTGCCAAGGTCTTATCGTCCCACAAAATCGAAGAGAGAAGGAAGACAGGATAGAAGAAAGCCAGATGTTCTGACAACGAACCTTATCCGTTCAGGATAAAATCCGGGCGGGAATCGAACCCGTGGCCTAGCGCTTACAAGGCAGACGCATTACCGGCTAAGTTATCTAGGCTGGAGAGAGAAGGAAGACAGGATAGAAGAAAGCCAGATGTTCTGACAACGAACCTTATCCGTTCAGGATGAAACCCGGGCGGGAATCGAACCCGTGGCCTAGCGCTTACAAGGCAGACGCACTACCGGCTAAGTTAACTAGGCTGGCTAACTTGTTCGGTGAAGTGAAGTCTTTTGGTCTCATGAGCAAGCCTTCCTCCAGTTGTGTAATTGGCGTTTACGTATATTATGTACTTTCTCACCCTGGGGGGAAATTCCAAAAATTATAAGCATTTAGGGTCCCCTGAATGTGTCCCTGTGGGCTGGGATATACGCCAGTTCCAGTGCCTTTTTCCTCTGTCAATAATGTTGACCTCTCGGTTTCAGGCTCTAGTCCCAGGACTGGAAAAGTACCCCAACCTAGCCAAATACTTCGATCTTTGCAAGTCCTCATTCAAGGGCATTAGTCATGACGAAGAAGGTCTTCAGGCATTCAAAGGACTCGTCCAGCAGAAACTGTCCGGAAAATGAACATCTGATGGCGTTGTCTTTTCAGTGTTGGACTTTGTTGTCTGTTGGTCTTTAAATCTATGATATAGAATTATGGTTATCTGAGAATGAGGAAGCTTGTTATTCGAGTATTAGAGGTCTATCAGGAATAACTCTTTTCGCATTGTTTGAGTAGGTATTGGTGGAACTGAAAAGTGATAGTTCATACCATGTAAAATGTAAACAGCAGGAATGGGTTCGAATTTCACTTGAGGTTAAGAATTCTCACTCTCGAACTTGCGCTAATCTTTATGAACCAAGTGAAATTTCGTCAAAGTAATGTTACTAATGTTTTTAGTTAGTTACTACCGATGATCAAAAACAGACAGGTACCGCCTATCTACCTACATAATTATCAGAGTAATGGTTTATTTATTTTAATTGTATTTTGTGTTTCCATAAACAATGTAAAAATTAAATATGTATAAGGATTCAAAATCCTAAATATTCGTCACTCCATGTTTTATTTTCTAGGTTAAAATTTGTGTACGAAATACCTCCACAACTTTACTTTCTTATAGGTAATCTCGATTATCTCTATCAAACCATCAGCTCCATTTAAATGACTGGGTGTTCTTACCCTGCGAATAACTCTAACCCACGACACTGCATGAGTGCATGCCATTCCTAGAACGATACCAAAGCATGATTGACAGAATATACCTACCTAGTAATCAGCCAATTTCATCACGCACAGTCTCTATCTCTACTGTAGATGAAGGAGGCAATTACAAATTCATCATCAAAGCATTAGGTGCTTCTGTTAGTACCCTCTCTACTGTAGGAACATGATTGTCTGTGGTCAGTAGTAATAATAATAATAATAATAAAAAAAATACTAAAACAGATAGGTATGTATAATACAACCTGCATTAAATTTAAAACACTTGTCTTATTCTTTAGATCACAAATTTTAGTCTTCATTGGTTTTTATTAAAAAAAGATCCATAGTTTTTTTTTTAGTATTTTGAGAAGGGGCTAACATCTTTGCCCCTCGAGTATCTTTAGATTTAGACTATCAAAAAGAAGTCCATTCTTTCTTCTTTTGTGTCACTGATCATTCCCATCATTAAGTTAGTGTAGTAGGTAAGTCGGTACTCAATTATGCTGAAGCTTTCTTATCGCCTTGATTGCAGCATTTTCCTGAAAACGAAGACATTGTTGTTACTTAAGTGCTATACTCTACCTATATAATACACCTACATACATCATAAATTAAGTACGAAGAAATCTTACCATCAGTAAAAACCAGCAATCACCTGTGTAGGTGGGTAACACCTACTCATACAAATTTCCACAATGTTACACTAGATGACTCCCAAGGAGGACCTCTATGGTAAACTTACCATCATCACAGCATTTGCAGTTGGGTCCACAGTTGCAATTGGAATTCCCCGTTATTGCTCACCTTCTCTCTTTCGCCCTTTCTCCCTCACTCTCCGTTCTCCCCCTCTCCCTTTTCTATTTCTCCTCCTTTCGTCTCACTCCCCGTCTCTCTCTCCCCTCCATTTTAATTCTATTTAAATTTCTGTTCCAGGACCATGCTCGGGCACCAAATAAACAAATCAAACCTCCATGGATTTTGATCTAAACTGTTTTGATCATTATTAAATCCGTTCGAATTGAAATCTATTTGAGAAATGAGGGGGGAGAGGAAAGGAGAATCATGTATTTGTGAATACATTTTTTTTTTTTGGAGAGTTCATCCTAATTCCTATGGAAGTCAAAGTGTTAATAAAATGACATTCTACCCTTAGTTTTTATCGTAGTAGGAAACGGATTGTAACTCGATAAGAATAACTCATTGTGGACATGGCGGAGTTTTACATTTCTCAGTCAGGGTTTCTCAGCTTTCTGAAGCACCGTCCACAGTTTGGACAATCGACTAAAACACGTCCATTCTAGTCACTTATAGATAAACCTTATTACCTAAATAGATAAGGTTCGTTCTCGTAAGGCTGGCTTTCTCCTATCCTGTCTTTCTCCCCTCTTCGCTTTCGGGACGATAAGACCTTAGCAGTTAGAGTTCCCTCTATCAAACCTCTTTAAAAAAAACCCCTACGAAACACGAGACCTTGCTTAGACTGCTGGGGTAAAGGGACTTTTTAGTCTCATCTCTGTAAAAAAAAAAAAAAAAAACTCTTGTTCATGGAATCTTCAAAGTAGGATAATTGTGGTTTTATGACGCCAAAGGAATTAGGTGTCAATTTTTTTGATAGAAACCCGCAGAAACCATTGAATGGATCTTGACAGATGTCTGTCTGAGCTCTGAGTTCCTGGCTTGATTCTGTTGCTCTCAGCCTTATAAGGACAATAAAATTATTGGGTATCCAATGCAATTTTAAACATTTTGAACCAAGATCTCCAGAGTATACAAACGTTGTTACCTCTAGAGTAGTTAAACTCGTGAAGTAAGAGAAATCAGCAATACTAATGACGTCAGAAGCAATGTATTTTCTTCCCTTGAGAAATTGTTCTGTGGTGGCGTAGATGGTGCGAATTTTCCCCACGGTTTCCTCGTCCAGATGAGTTGCTTTCTTTGAGAAAATGTTCACCTGAAAAACCAATATTGTTTGAACTTTGAAATTCCCTGAAAAATTCAAGAAGATATTTGAATTTCTTCAAATGTGTAGATATCTTCTTGAAAATTTCAAGAAGATATCTACACATAGTCCAAACCGTCGAACGACGAGGTGAAGAGGTGAGTGAATCTATGTTGTCAAGGATTTACGGTTTCATTCGACGTTGATCGACGAGGTCGACCATGTGTGGACAAAGCGTTATGTTTCTCAATTCCAACTTCTACATTTCTCAATTCTTTTGACTTTAGTAATGCCGCTACTGGCCGCTAGAAAACTATCCTCAGGACACTGAATGCAATTCGAAAATAGACTGCAAAGAGACGGAAAAAAATTCAAATAAGTCAGGAATTGAACTCATGACCTCCAATGTACCAGTCTATTCTAGTGTTATACCATCCCAGTCACAGAGGTACCTACTTGTTAGTTAGTTACTACCGATGATCAAAAACAGACAGGTACCGCCTATCTACCTACATAATTATCAGAGTAATGGTTTATTTATTTTAATGGTAGGTATTTTGTGTTTCCATAAACAATGTAAAAATTAAATATGTATAAGGATTCAAAATCCTAAATATTCGTCACTCCATGTTTTATTTTCTAGGTTAAAATTTGTGTACGAAATACCTCCACAACTTTACTTTCTTATAGGTAATCTCGATTATCTCTATCAAACCATCAGCTCCATTTAAATGACTGGGTGTTCTTACCCTGCGAATAACTCTAACCCACGACACTGCATGAGTGCATGCCATTCCTAGAACGATACCAAAGCATGATTGACAGAATATAGGTACTTACCTAGTAATCAGCCAATTTCATCACGCACAGTCTCTATCTCTACTGTAGATGAAGGAGGCATTAGGTGCATTAGGTGCTTCTGTTATTAAGTACCCTCTCTACTGTAGGAACATGATTGTCTGTGGTCAGTAGAGAACTTTCAGGGCCAGTGGCTGAATGTCCGAATAAAATAGAAGACAGAGCTAAGAGAGAAAAGGGAGAGGAGAGAGGGATGATAGAGAGAAGGGAGTTGAAAGATATAGAGAAAGAAAGTGAGAAAGAGAGAGAGAGAGAGGGAGAGGGAGGGAGGGAGGGAGGGAGAGAGAGAGAGAGCACCCAGTAATACTAATCTCCATTGTTATCACTGTTATCAGACACTTCAATAGCTATTTTATTAAGGTACGCGATTATTGAAATTAGATACCTATGCAGCTATTGTAGATGGATATACGTATAAGTACCTATAACCTATTTTTTTTACTAATCAATATTGATCTCTAGAATTTCTATGATAGATAGGTTATCTGTTGTCAAAAACAACTTGACAAAAATTACATAACGTTGGAGTATTAGGCTGAGTACCTACCTATTAGATTAGAGTACCTACCTATTAGATTGGAGTACCTACCTATTATTGGGTCAGTTATTGTATATTAAGATCACACTGGACCCCTATAATTTAAAGTTATTCATATAAAACTTTGGCTCATGGTGGTTTGATATTGAAATTGCTCTTCCCCTTTGGTTTGCCTCTCTGCTGCAGCTCCTTTTGGATAGTTTTTTGTTCTGCCAGTTCTTCTGCTCTGTTCTGTCAAATATCTAGCTGTTGCACCAACCTGAAGTTCTAAAAATTCAGAACCTGAAGACAGTATCTAATGTTCTAAATACATGGACAGATTAGACAGTGTCTGATGTTCTAAATTGTCAAATAACCATAGAGAACCCTGTACGAAAAGCAAACTTGTGACAAAGATATCATTTTTATCACTTTTATTTTGTCATTTTCCACTCGTGATCTAGCCCAGGGTAAATATTATTGCAGATAACACTTTGCACACGGCCTCAAACACACGGCCCAAAACATAGTGGCAATATTTAAAACGCATTCACCAAGCTGAGTCGTCAGTGATTTAAACAAAGTCAAAAGGGATATAGCATCAGGAAAGTAATATTCCAAGTTTTCAAGTTTAATTAGGTACTTTTGAATATCTCCTCAAAAATGCCTGATCCATGCTGTGAAAGTGCCTGCAGTCAAGGTAAGCGGGAGCCGGAGCCGAAAATAAATAAATTATTTAAATAATGTACATCAAGAGTGCCTGCTTACTTGTACAAAAGTAGATAAAAAACACTTTTCTTAAAACTAAGCTTAAAACATGCTCAAAGTGGACTGTCTATTCGGGGCCTTGGAAGAAAATGTCGGCGGTATGTAGGTAGGAAGGTAGGGTACGGACCTACTAGCTATTTATGAAACGGAAATCAGATAAATACTTGCATTGGAATCTCCGAGCTCATTGGTTGTTGTAAATAATTTCATTTAATAGTATCAGAAATTTGAAAGTCAAACTTTGACACACAATATTACTCGTATCTCGTATTTGTAGAGAATAAGAGATTTGCTGTTATGGAAAATTTTTATTCATCTGAACGTATTTTCTCGATTTTTCAAAAGCACAAAACAAACTCGAACTGAAAACCAACACTGGTCTGATCTTCACAGACTCAGGTATCAGGTAGGTTCTACTATCAGTAGTTGGTACCCAATTGGTCCTCCTGTAAAGTATACCCATAGGGTACAACGCATAATGTACACATATCCTACAATTCCTACATAGTAATACTTGTGTTTATCTTATATCAAGGAAACAGTGTTGCCTAATGATTTTTCTTTGATTTTCTTCTAAGGAAAACCCCACATTGTGATAGGTATAACAACGACATTATAGGTATGTAGGTAGATATGTAATTACAAAATATTTATCCACCTACTAATAATTTCCTAGATATGTCTACCTACTTGGAAAATAATATTATCCTTAAACCTTTGGTGGATGTGTCAAAAAAACGAAAGAATTTTCCTTAGTAGATCAAAATATTAACCTTAGTGGGCATACCAATAGCAAAATAGTAAAAACAATATCCTTGGACCTTCGGTGGATGGGCCAGATCCCCGAAAAGAATTTGTCAGTGGATGTGTCAAAACTCCGAGAAAAGAAAATTATATTATCTTTATAGTGGATGTACCTGAAATTCTTTACCTAAATAATTATGTATTTAACTTACCTATTCATATGATTCCAATAATTGATGCAGTCACCATGGAGGAGGTAATTCTTTCCATGTACCTATCTAAACTAACTATGTTTGTATCGATGTACTATAAGCCGTATAAGCACCTAACAGAAGTCGGTAAGATATCTATGCGTATCTTTGGCGGTTTGACCAAGATAGCAGGTATGCACACGAGTACCTATACGCTACACGAGTAACCAAAGCGAACTACCTATTATGATCGTCTTCTATTCTTTACTACCTACTTAATATTTTAATAACTATTTTATACAGTTGATCAAACAGGTTATAAAAAAACGCAATGCGACGTTGCCAGCTTATAAAATAAGTCGACCAACTAAAGCTACATGCATCTGGCAACAATTCCAATTGATATTTTTAGATCCTTTTTCAAGGTTTTTCGATTCTTTCTGACTAAAGATGGAGAGTTTACTACATACTAATACATATATGTGTATGCCTACCTGAGTAGGTATACACATATATGTATTAATAATGGTAGGTAGGAGCTACGTGTTCTTTATCAGTTACATCGATCTTTGCAAGTCCTCATTCAAGGGCATTAGTCATGACGAAGAAGGTCTTCAGGCATTCAAAGGACTCGTCCAGCAGAAACTGTCTGGAAAATGAACATCTGA
Source organism: Diaphorina citri (assembly GCF_000475195.1). Classification (NCBI taxonomy): domain Eukaryota; kingdom Metazoa; phylum Arthropoda; class Insecta; order Hemiptera; family Psyllidae; genus Diaphorina; species Diaphorina citri. Next base: position 55,495 of record NW_007378316.1, on the reverse strand, counting down.
TGGCGTTGTCTTTTCAGTGTTGGACTTTGTTGTCTGTTGGTCTTTATATCTATGATAGAATTATGGTTATCTGAGAATGAGGAAGCTTGTTATTCGAGTATCAGAGGTTTATCAGGAATAACTTTTTTTCGCGTTGTTTGAGTAGGTATTGGTGGAACTGAAAAGTGATAGTTCATACCATGTAAAATGTAAACAGCAGGAATGGGTTCGAATTTCACTTGAGGTTCAGAATTCTCACTCTCGAACTTGCGCTAAACTTTGTGAACCAGGTCGTTCTGCACAAAATGGAAATGCTAGAGCGATCTCACCAGGCTGAGAAAGACACTTTGAAAGCTCAAGTGGAAGCACTGACCAAAAACATTGAAGAACATGACAAAAAAGAGGAAGAGCTCCAGAACATGATAACAAATAAGAATATGGAAATACTAAACATGCGTCGAAATAACGAAGAGTTGAAACGCTTGGAACAAGATCACCGCGTTTTCGTGGAGAAAGACGAGATCGAACTTAGAAAAAAAGAACAGACCGTCATGTCCCTCATAGAAACAACAAAACGGATGAAAACAGAAATGAACGCGATGCGAGACAAATTCGACAATCAGGACAAAGAGATAGCTGAACTTAAAGAAGAAATCCGAAAGAAGGAGATGGAGATCAGTGTGCTAGGTAAAGCCAAGACATTGTACGAAGATAAAATTAAAACTTACCAATGTGAAAAAGAGTCTGTTTGTCATATTGCGAGGGAATTTGAATTACAAGTTGAATGTTCACGAGCGAGACTGAAAGAACTGGAGAATTACAAATATGCTTTGGATAGACAGCTCACTGAACTCAGAGAAGAATTGCAGCAAGAAAAACAGCATAATCTAATCCAGGAGAAAATGTTGGAGGACAATAGGGAAACAGTGAAAATCCTAAAGTGTCGATTGAAACAGTGTTGCTATCATCTACACAAGAGCGAATGCTATGGCTGAAAATGTACACTAACGATTTATAATGGGCTACAATTCTGTCATTAATAAAATTAAAGTTGTTAATTGTTATTACAATACCTATGTTTGAATATTTTGACATGACCAAGTACCTATATTGAATATTGAGATTTAAAAAAAAAAATAATAATAATAATAAAAAAAATACTAAAACAGATATGTATAATACAACCTACATTAAATTTAAAACACTTGTCTTATTCTTTAGATCACAAATTTTAGTCTTCATTGGTTTTTATTAAAAAAAAGATCCATAGTTTTTTTTTAGTATTTTGAGAAGGGGCTAACATCTTTGCCCCTCGAGTATCTTTAGATTTAGACTATCAAAAAGAAGTCCATTCTTTCTTCTTTTGTGTCACTGATCATTCCCATCATTAAGTGTAGTAGGTAAGTCGGTACTCAATTATGCTGAAGCTTTCTTATCGCCTTGACTGCAGCATTTTCCTGAAAACGAAGACATTGTTGTTACTTAAGTGCTGTACTCTACTTATACAATATACCTACATACATCATAAATTAAGTACGAAGAAATCTTACCATCAGTAAAAATCAGCAATCATCTGTGTAGGTGGGTAACACCTACTCATACAAATTTCCACAATGTTACACTAGATGACTCTCAAAGGAGGACCTCTATGGTAAACTTACCATCATCACAGCATTTGCAGTTGGGTCCACAGTTGCAATTGGAGCAGCCTCCTTTTCCAGAATTTTCATCTCCTAGAAAGGTAAAATAAAATGAACAATATTGTAAAACTCGGATGTAATGGATGTCTCGTAATAGGCAGATGAAGTAAGCATAGGAAATACCCTACACTTACTTAATCAGAACAACAGATAGATTTATTTCGATAATTTACTTCTGCCCAAAGGAAAGATATGTGTAATAAAATTTTAGTGGAGATGCCTGTTTTCTCTGAGAAGGGAATGTGGAATCATCAAGGGAAAGCAATAAGAAAAGAAAATAGAATGAGTAATTCTTACCTTTTCCGTACAACTCAAACAAGTGACTTTTGCTCCCGGAGAAACTCTGGACACGGCCTTCCTCAAAGTAAGCCCTAATGACAGGTCAAACTAAACAGGGGATTACTACATATTAAAATTTTATAAGTACCTACTTCGGTCTTCAATCACAAAAGAATCCCGGTTGAAAATCAACTTTGATTCTATTTTTGTGATGGTTAAGTTGGTTGCTTAGTTAGCGGAAAGTTGCAAGTTAGAATCCCAAATAAGTCTTAAAATGTCATTCCCATAAAACATAAAAGTATAACTAACTGCTGGCGTAAAGAGCTAAAGACTTATTTGAACAGAAGTTATAGGTACTTGACTTAAACCCTGATGTGATCCCGAGGGGGCCTTAAAAAAGAACTCGTTTTGTGTGTGTGTCCTGGACTTGACTTCTCCCTAAAATTTCTTGACTTCAGCAATTACAGTAGATAAACACGAATATTAATTTAAGCAGTGTGAATAAGCACTTTTATTAGAATTTTATAGCAGTATCAATAAGCATTACCACTATCATTACCATTTTCAGCAAAATCCTCGACGTAGTCTTCCAGCGCTTGTTGATGGCGACCTACTCATCTGCGATAGTCATGCTATCAATGCTTACCTGGTATCTGCCTATGGGAAGAATGATGTCCTGTATCCCAAGGACTCTAAAGATAGAGCCCTGGTTGATCAAAGATTGTATTTTGACGCTGGCGAGATATTTCCTACTATCAAGCAAATAGCGGTAAGTCCCTGCCTTCTGGTACGCACCCATATTCAAGGTGTGTCCACACATGGTCTCAAAGATTGTATTTTGACGCTGGCGAGATATTTCCTACTATCAAGCAAATAGCGGTAAGTCCCTGCCTTCTGGTACGCACCCATATTAAATTTCAAGGTGTGTCCATACATGGTTAACCGGCCGTCGATAGATGTCGACTGAACCGTCCACACTGCCTCGACAACGTAGATTTATCTCGTCGATCGACTATTTTTGGACACACTTTAAAAGTAGGTACCTCTGTGACTGGAATGGTATAACACTAGAATAGACTGGTACATTGGAGGTCATGAGTTCAATTCCTAATCCTGTCTTCCTTCTCTCTTCGATTTCGGGACGATAAGACCATAGCAGTTACAGTTCCCTCTGCCAAACCTCTTAAAAAAAAAAGAAAAAAAAATTAAATTAAGCAACCTAGTGCGACGTTTGCATATGGACGGGTGACCATCTCCTGAGCTATGACGTGCTGGTCCCTATTGTGGGGTGCTCTAATCTAATAGTACCTTCTATCTTTTTCAGGAGATAAATACAACTCGATTGAGTAGATTTCGATCAAAAAGGCGAAGTGCCATATAGCCAGGCAGGATCTTGGCAGTCGAAAGGGCCATACCTCGTGTGAAAGTGGTGTGGAAAAAGAAAATCGTTAACATTCCATTCATTCTTTTCCTTTCACACCCATCCGCTGACTTTCTCCTCACTAACGCTATCTGTGAATCACGTTGGGAACTTTCAGGGCCAGTGGCTGAATGTCCGAATAAAATAGAAGACAGAGCTAAGAGAGAAAAGGGAGAGGAGAGAGGGATGATAGAGAATAGGGAGTTGAAAGATAGAGAAAGAAAGTGAGAAAAAAAAAGAGAGAGAGAGAGAAACAGAAGAGAGGGATGATAAAGAGAGTGGAAAGAGAAAGAAAATTGGGAGGGAGGGAGAGGGAGACAGAGAGGGGAGAGAGAGAGAGAGCACCCAGTAATACTAATCTCCATTGTTATCACTGTTATCAGACACTTCAATAGCTATTTTCTTAAGGTAGGCGATTATTGAAATTAGATACCTATGCAGCTATTGTAGATGGATATACGTAAGTACCTATAACAATGTTCAAGTTATTTATCAGACTGGTACCTATTCATAAGTTATCGAGTTTCTTTTTTTTACTAATCAATATTGATCTCTATATATGTAGAATTTCTATGATCACACTGGGCCCCTCTAAATTAAAGTGTAAAGTAAAACTTTGACTCATGATGGTTTTTTATTGGTACCTATAAATCCCCTTTGGCTAGCCTCTTCTGCTGTAGCTGTAGACTGCAGTTCATTTTTGATGACTTTGTTCCTGTTCCTGTTGTCCTGTTCTGTCATAAAGCTGTTGTATACCTACCTGAAGTTCTAAATAGGTAGTCTCTGATGTTCTAAATACACAGACAGTATCTGATGGTCTAAAATTGTTAAATAACCATAGAGAACCCTGTACGAAAAGCAAACTTGTGACAAAGATATCATTTTTATCACTTTTATCTTATTCGGAGTTGTCCGTTAAATGAGGTTTCACTGTACATGATTAAACCGTTTGCCCTAGCAACTAATATCCGTTTTCTTCTAAACAGGTGTTTCAAACCATTTATACCAAATTTTCTTGGAACCTACACATATACTCGCAAATCCGGAAAGAAAAAGAAAAGTTATTTTGATTTGAGACGAAAAGTCTGTTTATTCATTTTCTGTTTATACATGTTCATTGCTCATTGTTTCTTTTACTTTAATTCTATTCCAGAAGTACCAACACGATGTACAAGTACATATATGTACCTACTAATACATATAGTAGGTATCCAATCTGAGCAAACTATGACACAGTCGAACTTGGAATATGAGTCGAATATAGAGAATCCTGGATGCTGGATGTACGAGAAAAATTTCTGGGCCCTTCATTTTCGAGCCAATAACCTGGAAAGAAGAGAGAAAAAAACCTCGATATAAGAGAATTTTTTTCTGGTCCAACTGTCCAAGGTCAACGATTTACCTCTATACCTTCGTCCACAATTATTTACCTACCTATTTCACTTTATAATTCATTCAGTTCTTATCAAAATAGGCAATAGGTACTAAGGTATGCACCTAACTGATAAAGAACACGTAGCTCCTACCTACCATTATTAATACATACTCGTATATGTGTATACCTACTCAGGTAGGCATACACATAATATATGTATTAGTATGTAGTAAACTCTCCATCTTTAGTCAGAAAGAATCGAAAAACCTTGAAAAAGGATCTAAAAATATCAATTGGAATTGTTGCCAGATGCATGTAGCTTTAGTTGGACGACTTATTTTATAAGCTGGCAACGTCGCATTGCGTTCTTTGTAACCTGTTTGTTCAACTGTATAAAATAGTTATTAAAATATTAAGTAGGTAGTAAAGAATAGAAGACGATCATAATAGGTAGTTCGCTTTGATTACTCGTGTAGCGTATAGGTACTCGTGTACGTACATACCTGCTATCTTGGTCAAACCGCCAAAGATACGCATAGATATCTTACCGACTTCTGTTAGGTGCTTATACGGCTTATAGTACATCGATACAAACATAGTTTAGATAGGTACATGGAAAGTATTACCTCCTCCATGGTGACTGCATCAATTGTTGGAATCATATGAATAGGTAAGTTAAATACATAATTATTTAGGTAAAGAATTTCAGGTACATCCACTAAGTATAAAGATAATATTATTTTTCTTTTCTCGGAGTTTTGACACATCCACTGACAAATTCTTTTCGGGGATCTGGCACATCCACCAAAGGTCCAAGGATATTGTTTTTTACTATTTTGGTATTGGTATGCCCACTAAGGTTAATATTTTGGCAGAACGGCAGATCTACTAAGGAAAATTCTTTCGTTTTTTTGACACATCCACCAAAGGTCTAAGGATAATATTATTTTCCTAGTAGGTAGATAGGTAAAATAAAATGAACAATATTGTAAAACTCGGATGTAATGGATGTCTCGTAATAGGCAGATGAAGTAAGCATAGGAAATACCCTAGGTACCTACACTTACTTAATCAGAAAGGAAAGATATGTATGTGTAATAAAATTTTAGTGGAGATGCCTGTTTTCTCTGAGAAGGGAATGTGAAATCATCAAGGGAAAGCAATAAGAAAAGAAAATAGAATGAGTAATTCTTACCTTTCGTGGATTTGGGACAGGAATTACCACAACATGGTCCAGGCATTATGCACGATCAATTTATTTGCTCCTCAGGTCAATTCCTTTTTTCCTTAGTGTTTTCTTTAGGTCAATTTTATTCCTTAGGAAATCCTGTCACAAATGGCAATGGTCTGCCAAACTACAGCATCTGAGGAAACTCAGTGAATAAAGATATTGAAGATATTTTTTCGACAGGAATTACCACAACATGGTCCAGGCATTATGCACGATCAATTTATTTGCTCCTCAGGTCAATTCCTTTTTTCCTTAGTGTTTTCCTTAGGTCAATTTTATTCCTTAGGAAATCCTGTCACAAATGACAATGGTCTGCCAAACTACAGCATCTGAGGAAACTCAGTGAATATAGATATTGAAGATATTTTTTAACGCTTTTCTCGAAATGAGATTCTGCATTGTTCGCGTGAACACAAGGGTCTTTCACACGAGATCATTATTTGTTTCCATTGGAAAATCGCTCTTTAGTGTCTGTAGAGGACAGACAAAAAGAAAAAGGAATTTTAATTTGTCATAAATGTCGGTCCCCGCTTAATGCACTACGCTAAATTTGACCTGGACTCGAACCACCAACCTCCAGATTTAAAATCCACCGTGCTAACCACTACACCACAGAGGTTGGTCAGCATGCTGATATTTCCATTGGAAATTTGGTCAAGTATGAAATTATGAATGTACGTGTACGTACGAGTGACTACCTTAAAGAATCGTGGAAGCTCTCCATTAACTTTTTCCCCCGGCAGGGATTTGAAAATACACAAAAGCAGCGACTGAAGTACGTTGAATGAAATACCTAGTTCCCTATCTCTACGGATCACTTAAACTTAAATTGAGTGGGCCGCGTAGAAAAAAGTTTGGGAACTGCTGCGATAGGCTATTATAAGGGTGCTTACCTTTAGTGTAGGTTGGGTAGGGTAGGTACGAGTACCTATGTTAATATAAAATTCCCTTTGACTATTTGACATTGATACAAGTTTTCTTTGTGATAGGATAAGTTGATAACATTGTCATTTGATGTCAAGATATACCTCCACAGCCCAAACCTCATTCCCTCTCCCTCCTCCCTCTTCTCATCCACCTGCTCTTCCTCATCTTCCTCTTACTCCTCCTTCTCCTCCTCTTCTTCCTCCTTTTCCTTCTACACAAATAAAACGTCTATTTCACTATTTCTATGACTTTTGTGACCTATGTCTATTATAATCCGTTACTGGTTTTTCCGATCACCTGACGGACGGACTTTGAAAATGAAGGAGCCAATCGAAAAGAAGTTAGTAGATACGGCAAGGAGGTACCTACATTCGAAAGTAGGTAGTACACAGGTAGGTAGAACAAGTAGGTAGGTAACTAACTTAGAGAGTAGCTATCGTACATACATAGGTAGAAGAAGGGCAAGTATGTAGGTACCTTCAAAAAGTAGGGGGTAGGAGGTACCCAATACCCATCTACTTACAAGAGTGATTGATTTTCAGCTCAGACGCTAACTACATTCTTTATTATTTTTCCGAAGAAAGAATGAAAAATTAAAAGCAAGGCGCTGGAGAGAGGGTAGAAGACATTATTGAAGGTAATTAATTATGTAGTTTGACATTTAAGCACCAGAGCTCTTACTGGGGCCGAATGAGAAAATGCCCGAAGAAACTTTAAGCTGTCAGCTCCCATGGCGTAGTGGTCACTGCACTCGCCTTGCACGCGGGAGATCCGGGTTCGATTCCCGGCGGGGTCAAGAAATTTGTATCATGCAAATGATTGATTCCATGACTGGCTGTTGCGGGGCCCACTCAGCCTCGTGAGGAAAATGAGTAGCTATGACATATAATCTTTGAACTTTGTCATTGGAACGGCAATTAAAAATTGAATTTTCGACCTTTTAAAGTTACTTTTTTGGAGTTTTGACTTCAGATTTGGATTTTTCTCAACTTTTTACATATGAATCGACCATTTATTTATAATTTTTACCCATTTGCAACTGCTCCATTATTACGTTTGAAATAGTGAAGGAAATGAGAGAGAAATATTGTGAGCTGAAGAAAATAACAGGTAAAAATACTATTTATTTAAGATAATGCTTAATAGAAAAATTAACCTTTGGGTTTACAGTCTCATGTTGCCGACAGGAAGTTGAGCCATTTTTTGGGCATTTTTATATTTTATCCTATCGACGCTTGCGTGTAAAACAAAATATCTTTCAAAAAACTTTCAACATGAAACTGTAAACCTGGGGGGGTAAACATATGTATTACAGATGACAATATGAACATCCATTATTAAGAGGTTTGATAGAGGGAACTGTAACTGTTGAGGTCTTACCGTCCCGAAAACGAAGAGAGAAGGAAGACAGTATAGAAAGAAAGCCAGCCGTTCCCGAACATTATCCGTTCAGGATGAAATCCGCCGCGGGCAGGAATCGAACCCGCGGCCTAGCGTTTACAAGCTAGATGCGCTACTCCCCAAGCTAACTAGGTTGGCCGAAAACAAGTGGAGTTAATGATAAATTCGTAGGTAACTGTGAGCTGTGATATACCTTTGGTCTATCATGTCATGACACTTCTCATGTTTTGGTTATTATTCTCAGGAAAACCAATAAATTAACAATAGGAAGACAGTATAGAAAGAAAGCCAGCCGTTCCCGAACATTATCCGTTCAGGATGAAATCCGCCGCGGGCAGGAATCGAACCCGCGGCGTAGCGCTTACAAGCTAGATGCGCTACCCTCCAAGCTAACTAGGCTGGCCGAAAACAAGTGGAGTTAATGATAAATACGTAGGTAACTGTGAGCTGTGATATACCTACCTAGTACCTATGGTCTATCATGACTCTTTTCATGTTTTGGTTAATTATTCTCAGGAAGAACCAATAAATAAAATAATGGACGATGTACATAGGTATGTCATAATTATTGTATTTTGCTGTTCACAGGCGACAAGAGTTGCTGTTCTGATTGCAAATGCCAGAATGACTGCAAATGTTGCCCCAAAGGTGAGAGCTTTCGTACTTCTGTTTTGGCAGTCTTTTTGTTTGAGTTATCTGATGATTTATGGATTTGCCCCATTTCTCTCTCTTACCTTGCTCTCCCTTCTTTCTCAATTTCCTTTTTCTCTCCTTTTTTTTTTTTTTTTTTTTTTTTTTTTTGACAGAGGGAACTGTAACTACTAAGGTCTTATCGTCCCAAAATCGAAGAGAGAAGGAAGATAGGATAGGAGAAAGCCAGCCGTTCCGCGCGAGAATGAAAATTATCCCATCAGGATAAAATCCGCTCCGGCCGGAAATCCGTGGCCTAACACTTACAAGGCAGACGCGCTATCAACCAAGCTAACATAAACTGGCAAGAGTTTCTTTCTTTTCTCAAACTCACATTCTCAAATTGCCTTGGATTAATTGCAGGTATTTCTGCCAGAACTGGATGACTATCCCAACGTGGTCAGATATCTTCTATTTATGGATTTGCCCCATTTCTCTCTCTTACCTTGCTCTCCCTTCTTTCTCAATTTCCTTTTTCTCTCCTTCTCTCTCCCTCTTCTCTCTTTCCCCGTTATTGCTCACCTTCTCTCTTTCGCCCTTTCTCCCTCACTCTCCGTTCTCCCCCTCTCCCTTTTCTATTTCTCCTCCTTTCCTCTCACTCCCCTTCTCTCTCTCCCCTCCATTTTAATTCTATTTAAATTTCTGTTCCAGGACCATGCTCGGGCACCAAATAAACAAGTCAATCCTCCATGGATTTTGATCTAAACTGTTTTGATCATTATTAAATCCGTTCGAAATGAAATCAATATGTCTTTGAGAAATGAGGGGGGAGAAGAAAGGAGAATCATGGATTTGTGACATTTTTTTTTTTTTTTTTTTTTTTGGGAGTGTTCATCCTAATTCCTATGGAAGTCAAAGTGTTAATAAAATGACATTTTACCCTTAGTTTTTATCGTAGTAGGAAACGGATTGTAACTCGATAAGAATAACTCATTGTGGACATGGCAGAGTTTTACCTTTCTCAGTCAGGGTTTCTCAGCTTTCTGAAGCAAGTCCGCACTTTGGTCAATCGACTGAAACACGTCCATACTAGTCACCTATAAATAAACCTCATTTCCTAAATAGATAAGGTTCGTTCTCGGAAAGACTGGCTTTCTCCCCTCGTCGCTTTCGGGACGATAAGACCTTAGCAGTTGGAGTTCCCTCTATCAAACCTCTTTTAACCCCTACGAAACAAGAGACCTTGTTTAGACTGCTGGGGTAAAGGGACTTTTTAGTCTCATTTGAATTTTGAACAGGATAAACAAGGTATTCAGATTCTGTAGCATATTCAACAGCTGATTGTAATCACCTGTTATCAAACAACTATCGCTCTCTGCCTTTCATATTTCGAAATTAGTGTCCGACTATATTTATGGTTGTGAATTGCAGCATGTTTTTAGTTTAGTGGAGTTTCTCCGATTCTCAGTTCTCGGGCAACACAAATTTCTCACTTTCTCAGTAATGTTGTAGGTTTTTTACTTGCAGTGCAACAAAGTTCGATACTTATTTAAAATTTGAATAAAATCATTTTTGTAGTTTTTCTGTGAATTTTTGTCTGTTGATTTATTATTGTTGATACGTAAGGATTTGATAATATTTTTAGAAAGTTCTTGATAACTGTGCGTGATCTTATATGTAGTAGGTAAAAGTAAATAAATTAAGCAGGTGCAAGGTACCTATGCACTTACAAATGTAAACAGCTTAATATAGATACCTACAATAAATTACGATTTGTTCTGAAACCGAGTTTGTCTAACGTCGTGGTTGGAGAAAAAGAAGATCAGAATAGATAACACCTGAGTTTCAAATGTTGAAAAGAAGATGATCCTGTCTCAACTACTGAAAAGAGTTAGGTATTTTACAAATGTAGGTACATATCTAATTATTTATGAAGTTACCTTCCAGAAGACTTTTTTTTCTTCATTAATTAAGGAGTGCGGCAGCGCTCCGCCCTCCAAGTCAAGAGATTTTGACAGCTATTTATTTGCATAACACCTGAGTTTCAAATGTTGAAAAGAAGATGATCCTGTCTCAACTACTGAAAAGAGTTAGGTATTTTACAAATGTAGGTACATAGGTATCTAATATTATTTAATAGTATTTCTGAAGTTACCTTCCAGAAGACTTTTCTTCATTAATTAAGGAGCGCGGCAGCGCTCCGCCCTCCAAGTCAAGAGATTTTGACAGCTATTTATTTGTCCAAGGCATGTTTTCTATGACCAAGATCTACGAGGCATCAAATCAAAGTAGGTCCAACAACTAACTGCTTAACTGCCGTCAATCCGTCATTCTTTTCGTCAATTCAACGGGAAATTCAACTTTACAGTCTCATTTCAGAGCTTGCACCAATCTCCAGTAGTCCACAAAGCCATGGCTCTTACCCTCTACTATGTACATGGAAGTCCTCCAGTGAGAGCCACACAGTTATGTATCAGAGCTCTAGGCCTGGAGGTCAACTATGAATTTGTCAACCTGTTCCAGAAAGAAAACCTGCAGCCTGCGTTCCTAGAGGTGAGAAATAACAAGTTGAAGAATAGAAAAAAATAAATAAATAGAAACTGTAGAAAGAAGGACTTAGGTAAAGTCTCAGTTTAACTCCGTACACAAAAAGTCTACTTTGTGGTTTAGATGTAGGAGCAAACCAACTATGAATTTGTCAACCTGTTCCAGAAAGAAAACCTGCAGCCTGCGTTCCTAGAGGTGAGAAATAACAAGTTGAAGAATAGAAAATAAATAAATAAATAGAAACTGTAGAAAGTAGGACTTAGGTAAAGTCTCAGCTTAACTCCATACACAAAAAGTCTACTTTGTGGTTTAGGTGTAGGAGCAAATAGCGCTATAGGGATGGGTTGAGCTTATACGAATCTAGGTAAAGTCTAGAAAGTCAGACTGAAGTAGTCTTGAGCCCCAGAAGGTACCTCAGAATGTAGGTATACTCAATTCATATGGTTGATGGTTGATGCACTCAGTGAGAATCCTATGCAATGAATGTAGTATTACCTACAAATGACTTAATAACTAATGACCATGAATATCTCGTAAACAGGTGGTTTAGGTTTGATGTTCCCAGGTATAGGCCCAGGTAAGAATTAATGAGGATAGAATGTTAGCTTTGAGGAGCTTTCAATCTGAAGTCTCCTATGAGCTATGAGGTAACACTCAAGAAAGGTAAAGTCTAGAAAGTCAGACTGAAGTAGTCTTGAGCCCCAGAAGGTACCTCAGAATGTAGGTATACTCAATTCATATGGTTGATGCACTCAGTGAGAATCCTATGCAATGAATGTAGTATTACCTACAAATGACTTAATAACTAATGACTAATGACCATGAATATCTCGTAACACAGGTGGTTTAGGTTTGATGTTCCCAGGTATAGGCCCAGGCAAGAATTAATGAGGATAGAATGTTAGCTTTGAGGAGCTTTCAATCTGAAGTCTCCTATGAGCTATGAGGTAACACTCAAAGTGCTCCTAGACATTTGTATTAATTTTCTTTTTCGTTACTTTTCAGAAAAATCCCATGCATTCAGTTCCAGTCTTAGATGACAACGGGTTTATACTTTGGGACAGGTGAGTCTCTTTATGAACCTATAGGAGCAGCCTGCACATCTTGTTGACCTGTTGCTAAAGATAATGTCTTCAGCATGTGAATTTTGACCTTGTGTTCTTCGCATGGCTCTAATGTTGAAAATCGGTCCCAAGACGGGCAGACCGTAGTTATTAATTTTCATTGAGTTCGAGTACACGTTACACGTTCATCCGATTTTTTTTCCGAATGTCCTGTAGTCAATGTAATTTAAATGAGTGTTCCCACTACACACGACACATTTTTTTTTTCCGAACAAGTGTGAACGGGCTTTTACGTGGTTACGTCTGATTTTCCTTAACTTTAGTTTTCGCCTTGTGTTTCAGTCATGCCATCAACGAATATCTAGTATCCACCCCTATAATGTCGTTGTTATACCTATCACAATGTGGGGTTTTCCTTAGAAGAAAATCAAAGAAAAATCATTAGGCAACACTGTTTCCTTTATGATATAAGAGCACAGGCATTATAAATAGGAAGATATTATGTGTACATTATGCGTTGTACCCTATGGGTATACTTTACAGGATGCCATTCTTATTATTATGGTCTGGACCAACTACTGATAGTAGAACCTACCTGATACCTGAGTCTGTGAAGATCAGACCAGTGTTCGTTTTCAGTTCGAGTTTGTTTTGTGCTTTTGAAAAATCGAGAAAATACGTTCAGATGAATAAAAATTTTCCATAACAGCAAATCTCTTATTCTCTACAAATACGAGTAATATTGTGTGTCAAAGTTTGACTTTCAAATTTCTGATACTATTAAATGAAATTATTTATAACAACCAATGAGCTCGGAGATTCCAATGCAAGTATTTATCTGATTTCCGTTTCATAAATAGCTAGTAGGTCCGTACCTACCTTCCTACCTACACACCGCCGACATTTTCTTCCAAGGTCCCGAATAGACAATCCATTTTGAGCATGTTTTAAGCTTAGTTTTAAGAAAAGTGTTTTTTATCTACTTTTGTACAAGTAAGCAGGCACTCTTGATGTAAATTATTTTCGACCGTCGAATGTACCTAGTATCCATCTATCAAGTGTTGTTTAATTTTTTACTACCCCATCAATATTAACATTGTCCTTTTCCAGGACCAGCATGGTGGGTCCCATATTGTACTTTAAGAATGACAGTCCTCCTGTCCGAAGCGTCAAGTTGTGTCTTCTAAGTCTGGACCTGACCGTACAACTCAAACAAGTGACTTTTGCTCCCGGAGAAACTCTGGACACGGCCTTCCTCAAAGTAAGCCCTAATGACAGGTCAAACTACACAGGGGATTACTACATATTAAAACTTTATAGATAGGTACTTCGGTCTTCAATCACAAAAGAATCCCGGTTGAAAATCAACTTTGATTCCATTTTTGGAATGGTTAAGTTGGTTGCTTAGTTAGCGGAAAGACGCAAGTTAGAGTTAGAATCCCAAATAAGTCTTAAAATATCATTCCCATAAAACATAAAAGTATAACTAACTGCTGGCGTAAAGAGCTAAAGACTTATTTGAACAGAAGTTATATAGGTACTTGACTTAAACCCTGATGTGATCCCGAGGGGGCCTTAAAAAAGAACTCGGTTTTGTGTGTGTGTGTCCTGGACTTGACTTCTCCCTAAAATTTCTTGACTTCAGAAATTACAGTAGATAAACACGAATATTAATTTAAGCAGTATGAATAAGCACTAGCAAACAGCCTTAAAGCTTTTACGAATCTTACTGTCGATGTCGGCGGGTAGGGGTTCAATCTGCGTTTGGTTCTCCCAACATAGAAATGATTTTCAAACGGTATGGTCTAAGAATACCAGTTTCTGAGTGATAGAAGCAACGTGATTGGGTACCTTGAATGCTACTGCCTATATCATAAGTTCCGACTGTCTGACAGACCGCATTCCGACTGCCACACAATAGCGCCCCGTCAACTGAATTCTTTAACGTTATTTGACGAAAAGAGTTCAGTTAACGCTACGCTAATTTTGGTGCAAAAACTCGCTAATATGATATATCATTTTTACAATATGAAGTTTTTGAACCTATGATGATACTCTGTTTGCCTTTCACAGTTCCGGATCCTGTTCGCTAAGAAGAAGGATATTCCCGAAGAGAACATCCGCAGAACTCGCGATGTTTACAGCCTAGTAGAAAAGTTCCTAGAGAAGTGGACATACATCGCTTGTGACCACATCACAATAGCAGACTTCTCCATTGTTACTACTCTGACAACTTTGGAGGTAGGTAATCTTGTATAGAACTAAAGAGTACCTTTAACCCAACAGTAGAGGTTGGAACTTTTACTCTGGTCAAATTCTCAAATAATAGAGAGTTTTCGCAATCAAAAATAGTCCCGTTATTTAAACTCTTTAACTTTATGTGACGAAAACTCGAACTCTTTAGCCTCATTCGAGGAAAACTCGTTTCTGTACATGCGCAAAAACGAATTTTCGTCAAATAACGTTAAAGATTTCAGTTAAAAGGACGCTAATTTTGGTTGCAAAAACTCGCTAATATCAAGGATAAAATTTCATACCCTGACTGAGAATTGAACACACGCCTTGCTAATTACCAGGCGAGCGTTTTGACCATTGCCCCACCGAGGCAGGTAGCCTGGAAGTTGAAATATCGACGGGTGCTCCCGAGTGTTCCTATTTACATGGTGAACAAATACATAGTTTGTGGAGTTAGAGGTTTTAATGACCATCTTCACCTAATATAACCCTTTCTTCTTGTTTCTTCCCCATTAGGTTTTCGTGCCAGAAATATCGAACTACCCCAAAGTTGCAGCCTACATAGAGCGATGCAGAGCCAACATGAAAGATTACCAAGAAGCCAACCAAGAGAGTTTGGACATTTTCAAAGCTGCATTTCAAGCGAGGATGAATAGATCATCTCTTTGATTAGAAATTGATAAAAATGTTTCCGTTCCCCAAGAAGTGTCCGCTATTTGGAGGTGTCCGTTATTCGGAGCGAATCATTACTTTGATGCTAAACTACTCACACTAAGGGACACTTGATGACAATTATCTCAAGATTGATCGCTAATCGCTATACTGTGCTTTTGAGCAACCAGCCAGAGGCTCACAGTTTGTTTAACGAATCATTACTTTGATGCTAAACTACTCACACTAAGGGACACTTGATGACAATTATCTCAAGATTGATCGCTAATCGCTATACTGTGTTTTTGAGCAACCAGCCAGAGGCTCACAGTTTGTTTATATGTTTAGAAAAATATATAATTATTTCTTCTTCGTCTTGTCTTGTGGCGTTTGTTCAATATCTTACCTCTGTAAGGATATACAGGGCCGTCCTGGATTTCCACTCGTTCCGGCATAACCACTGAGGCTGTGTAAGGATCATAGACTATCAGTTGAGATAAGGTCTCAGCACCGTGGTGACCACCGAAGAATGTGTTGGCGGTGATGGTGGCATTGACCTGAAATAGAATAGAATATACCCTGTTTATACTGCCAGAATGAGACTGAAAAGTCCCTTTACTCCCGCAGTCTAAATAAGATCTTATGTATGTGGATGCATAAGGAGTAAGAATAACTAAAAATTTCACGATTCTAAGCAATGTACAGACAAATCTACAATTTTATTTATATAGATTTGCATACCTCAAACCTCCATATAAGAGAACTTGTCCAAAAGTCAACTTTATGCAATTTCTGTCTCTGCAAGTTTAGGCTCGCTGCAGATTTGTAATTTTATAAATACATAACCCTTTTCTAACGTTTATTAATTACCTACTTTTTTAATTAAATTCTAATTGAAGGGAACCTACATTACCAACCTAAATATATTAAATATGTAGTAATAATTAGGTATGTGATGTAATTATGAATGTATAGGTACTCTATGCATACATACGTAATTAAGTACCTTAAGGTACATAAACCTGAATATAAGAGAAAATCCCCAAGCTGAACCTCGTTATAAGAGAAACTGGATTTAGTGGAAACCTGGATATAAGAGAGAAAAAAAGGGTGGTCCCCTGGATTCTCTTATATCCAGGTTCGACTGTAGATTGATAAGAATAGTCATCAACCTGATCCACACAAGCCTTCATTTTGATAGCACCACTCCGGCTCGATGCTCTCCGCCGCCAGTCCAATCTCAACCAATCTCTCCCTCTGATGAAGGAATCGATATTCTGCGGCCCGCCAATTCGAGGCCGGGTTTGACCAAAGCCGCTCAGCCATAGCGGAGGCCCGAGGCCACAGGCGACCGTCCAAGGTTGCGGCATCGGCCTGTTCAGACCATAAAGCGGCCTCTTGACCCATGATGAGAGATTTGAGCTCGGGATTGTTGGAGATGTTGAGGGAAGTTTGATCTAATAGTTTGATAGGATCGTTGTCGTACACCTTCTGCCATCCGATGTAGGGAGAGCACCAGTTGTTACCCTCACCCACCCAGGCGCCAAACCTGAAATAATTCAGGCAAGAGTTACAAAACAGAAACAAGAGTGGACTTATATTCTTATAAGCTTATCAAGTTATCGCCGTTGGGACGTTTTCGTATCTAGGCACGTTGAAAAACTTCAGTACGCAGTGTAGATTACTGATAATGCACTATTAAAACGAAAATACAAATATTGTTTCTATTTATTACTACCTCAGTTTATCAAGTCCTCCTTCTGCAAATAAATATTTCAGGCACGTTGAAAAACTTCAGTACGCAGTGTAGATTACTGATAATGCACTATTAAAACGAAAATACAAATATTGTTTCTATTTATTACCACCTCAGTTTATCAAGTCCTCCTTCTGCAAATAAATATTTTTTCACGTTTTTGAACCGCCGCCATTTTGAATCAGGATGGAATGTGAAAATTTCAAGTAGTCTATGTCACCCGGAGTACTTTTCTTAACAACCACAAAAAATTTCTTCAAAATCGGTCGAGCCGTTTTCTCGTGAAAAGAGGACAACCAAAGGTCTTTTTAGCGTAACAGACAGACATACACACATACAGACAGACAGACAGACAGACAGACAGAAATTTTTCTAATGTGATTTTTGGAATCGTGGATGCATAAGGAGTAAGAATAACTAAAAATTTCACGATTCTAAGCAATGTACAGACAAATCTACAATTTTATTTATATAGATATAAGAGAATTATCTACTTCATACCTATAGGTATGTAAGAGAATTCTCTTACCTCGTACCTCTATATAAGAGAAAAAAAAGCCTTTAGGAAAAAAGCAGAATTTTCCGTGGATGAAATTCGATTAAAAAACAAGGAGAGTTGTATCATTTTGCATGACCACTTAACTTTTGACTACCCACCTACCTATGGTTTCGTTTGATAGAAACACCTTAAGCCAGCCACTCACTATCACGTAGACCTGACAGGTACACCTGATCAGGTCCGCCTGTCAGGTCTACCTGATAGTGAGTGGCTGACCTTAGTTTCCAACAGCTATTTTCCTAACAATATCTAAATTGAGCACAAATTCCAATACAAATTATCTAATACTAATTATCTAAAGTAAGCACAAACTATGTATTTTGATGCCCCTACATCCAAGCAAGGATTCTCTACGACAGCGATTTCCAACTAGCCGCCCGCCAGACCATTTTTGTGGCCTGCGAAGCTTTCAGAATGGACCCCCTCAGCTTGATTTTTGCTCTTTTACTATGGGGTGGACTCCGAAAATGGAGCATTCACCCTCCCCCCATTCCCCCAAGAAAATCTTGGATACGGGCCTGCTCCCCTGTGTATATGGCCCGCGAAGTACCTGCCAATGTAGCATGTGGCCCGCATACACATGGAAGTTGGACATCCCTACGACTTACTTAGCGTACATCCAGTCCGTGATAGATTTCGTATGATTCCAGCAGTTCATATTGACCTCGTCGCCCCCCATATGGAAAAGTCCACTCAGGTCAGTCCTGAACAGATCGGTCATTTCCTCGTACAGACCTCCTAACACTTCGTACACTCGGTCTGATACAGGATTCAGCTGACCACAAGGTGGTTCCACACAGAATTTGGTCCACGGTTCTTTCTTGAAGCAAACCAATAACTCGTCCTTCTGCTTTTCGATCGAGTTCCAGCCTGTGGGATAGGATGAAGACAACAGGATTACACCTTATCAATCCTACTGCCTATCGATTTTCAAACCTCTAATGCCAGCCACTCACTATCAGGTACACCTGATCAGGTCCGCTTGTCAGGACTACCTGATAGTGTGTGTGCTCATCAGGTATCAGGTAGACCTGACAGGTGGACCTGTTCAGGCGTACCTGTCAGGTCTACCTGATAGTGAGTGGCCCGTCTAAGTCGAGAGTGCTCGTTGTCGTTCGACCAGAAAGGAAACTGTGATATCTTTCAGAAGACATAAATAAACAGTCAACATCAGAAATCAATAAAACTAATAACCCGGTTCCTCACCTTCACCCACGTGGGCCGGAGCGTCCAGTTCAGGAATGACATGCACCCCTCTCACCAGCCCATAGTGGACAATCTCTCGGATGTCTTCCCTCGAGTAGATTTTCTCCGATGAGTAAGCTCCGGACTGGGTAAGAGTTGGATATTTCCGGGACTCGAACGGGAAACTTTGCGAGTCGGTGATGTGCCAGTGGAAGTAGTTGAGCTTGTTGACCGCCATGCCGTCGATGGTCTTCTTGATGTTGTCTAGGGTGTAGAAGTTGCGGGCAGTGTCCAGGAGGATCCCTGTGAAGACGTTGAGGTGAAGAATGAGCCAAACAGACAATAATCCATTTTATTCCATATGCGTATACCCTACTGCTGGCCTTTAACACTTTAGCCACTCTACCAAGCTTATTTTTATTGTTGAGATTTACGTACTTAAGTATACTACTCGTAACTACCGATAATTTTCTCACTAACCTACAAACATTACCTACGTATTCAAAACAAAGCGAGGTATCGTGTTACAATCTACACTCTGATTGATTTCCTTCAGAAAATCGAGTCTCCAGTTTCAAATTAGGTAATGGCACTAATCAAATGTGGATATTTAATCTTGACGTCACCTATGCGTCAACGAATCATTATTTTCGTCGTTCCGCGTTTGCCTGACCTGAGGCAGATGTAGCGAGGCATTCGAAGCGAGCAGCCTCGCACTGTCTGTACAAGGCTTAAATCAAATGGGTGACGAGAAAGAAAACCCTTGACACTGTGTTAACTCTCAGTGGTATTAAGATCAGCCATCAGTCAAGAACAGCATCCACGAATAAGTCGCAGTGCGGTTTATAGCGTATGTAAACTGCATATTCTCATCACTAAAGAACTCGGGTGCTATGTCTAGCTGATGAATTCCAATAAGAAAGAAACGTGTCCTAGCTGTCCTAGGCTACCCTGTAGCTCTCTGGTTATTCCTCACTAAGCACTAGGATAAATAAATACTTTGTAATATTATTGTAAGTATTTGATTGGTAAGTATTTACTTGCACTTTGCACTACTTCAATATCACTCATGTCCAAACTGATAGGAACAACCGAGATCTCAGTAAAGAAAAAGGTAAAAGTGATAAGCAGGTATCTATTCGTGCTACCACTGTTAACGATTCATGAAAGATCTATGTAGGTATTCCGTCGGTAAGAGGTACATAACTATTTATCTATGGTGTCTGTCAGTACTCAGTAATAAGGTGGTGCTACACTGAGAGAAAAATCGTTCAAATTCTTGCAGTATGCTGTCCCGCCAAGTTGTTGGACTATTGTGCAAGTAAAAAACCTATATACCTACTTGCACTTTTCTATATGTTCTTGAATCCAAATCACAAGAACTTCAACATTTGAAAATCCTACAGAAGGATTTTCATCTAAATATTTTTTTTTTCTCTGGTGCTACACTGAGAGAAAAATCGTTCAAATTCTTGCAGTATGCTGTCCCGCCAAGTTGTTGGACTATTGTGCAAGTAAAAAACCTACATATATACCTACTTGCACTTTTCTATAGGTTCTTGAATCCAAATCACAAGAACTTCAACATTTGAAAATCCTACAGAAGGATTTTCGTCTAAATATTTTTTTTTTCTTGAAATAGTCCCACACATCATGGAACCCGTCAGTAGTTCTGGGAACGGCCCTGAAATCATCACGTTTTTAAAATCAGAAAAGAAAAAAAAGCTTTCAATTTCGACGTCTGTTAAGGCCGCCAATACACTGACTTTTTTTTCGCTAGACTTGATCTCTCGAGACCACACTGAGAAAAAATCAGTGACTAGGTCCCACTAGCTAAGGTAGAAAAACTCCGTTATTGGGTTATTTCTCCCGATTTAGGTTGATGGAATGCTACATTTTGTGAATTTTGCATGGAGGAGAAATCTTGTGCTTTCAATTTCGACGTCTGTTAAGGCCGCCAATACACTGACTTTTTTTTCGCTAGATTTGGTCTCTCGAGATCACACTGAGAAAAATCAGTGATTGGGTGCCACTAGCTAGGGTGAAAGAACTCTGTTATTGGGTCATTTCTCCCGATTTAGGTTGATGGGATGCTACATTAGAGTTCTGGAAACCAGTCACTCGATTGGGCTTCCGGCACCCTAGTCTTCTCAGTGCACTTTTCTACGAAGTCTGCCAAGTTCGTAGAGTCGTTTACAGGCCATAGAGTGCTCCACCAAGAGTATCTAGAGTATTCTAGAGCTTTCTATGAACTTGAACAGTGTACACTACACTACGAACTTGGTAGACTCTGTAGAGAGTGGTCTCGCGAGACCAAGTCTACCGAAAAAGGTCTACACTCTACAGTGTATTGGCACCTTTATATGATGGGAGTTGTTGTAATTACATATGTTCTATTTTCTATTGTTCTCCAATTGCTTTTGTTGTTGTAGTTGAGGTTTCGTTTATTTTACTTGTATGTTTGCACGTTTTATTGTTGATATTGAGGGAGGTGGAGTTGTTATTGTGGGCATTTATGTTGATTTTTTGCCTGTACTTCTCCAGATTTTCATTCCATTTTCAAATGACGTGTTAGTCCAGATAATAAAGAATATACCTTGTTTATCCTGCTTGAATGAGACTAAAAAGTCCCTTTACCCCAGCAGTCTAAACAAGGTCTCGTGTATTTTATGGGTTTAACGTTAAAGAGTAGTTTACAGGCCATAGAGTCCTCCACCAAGAGTATTCTAGAGCTTTCTATGAACTTGAACAGTGTACACTATACTCTACGAACTTGGTAGACTCTGTAGAGAGTGGTCTCGCGAGACCGAGTCTAGCGAAAAAGGTCTACAGTGTATTGGCACCTTTATATGATGGGAGTTGTAATTACATGTGTTCTCCAATTGCTTTTGTTGTTGTAGTTGAGGTTTCGTTTATTTTACTATGTAGTATGTTTGCACGTTTTATTGTTGATATTGAGGGAGGTGGAGTTGTTATTGTGGGCATTTATGTTGATTTTTTTCCTGTACTTCTCCACATTTTCATTCCATTTTCAAATGACGTGTTAGTTCAGATAATAAAATTTAACAAATGCTCCTATGTTGAGGTTTCGTTTATTTTACTTGTATGTTTGCACGTTTTATTGTTGATATTGAGGGAGGTGGAGTTGTTATTGTGGGCATTTATGTTAATTTTTTGCCTGTACTTCTCCAGATTTTCATTCCATTTTCCAATGACGTGTTAGTCCAGATAATAAAATTTAACAAATGCTCCTATTGCCAGCCTTACAAATTTGGGTTGCTGGAGTTATGTTGATGGTATAAGACTGGTTGATGTTAGGTATCAGACTGTTGGTGATCTTCCAGTATCGTGTTTGTATTTTTGTGATCACGGTTTGTGACTTGGGACATTCGTTTTGCTACGAAGATGAGACCAAATTGTATATGAAATCTAACTCATAGAAAAGCGTTTTCACACTTTTCACACAGTATCGTGTTTGTATTTTTGTGATCACGGTTTGTGACTTGGGACATTCGTTTTGCTACGAAGATGAGACCAAATTGTATATGAAATGTAACTCATAGAAAAGCGTTTTCACACATAGGTACCTAAACATGTTTTATAATAATTTATACATTGGTAAATTTTGCTACTTTCAACCCGGCCATCCGGCCAAGCGCCAAGTTTTTGAATCGCCTTTATTTTTTTCCCCCTTCCATTCCTCGAGTAGCATTAGGAAGGAGCCTCTGTATTTTTTTATTACTTCGTAATTAGACAAGAAGTACTCAATTCTTAGGGTTTGGGGTCACTCTAGTGACGGTGGACGTTCCCATATATATGAAGAAACTAAATAAACCTTATTATTATTATTATTATTTTTTGATTTTACTTTCATGTAATGATTTAAAATCAAGACTAGAGCCCGTTCTCCCTTTATTCCCATGGGTCGTGGGTAAATACCCACTGGGTGGGTAAATAAAAATTGGGTATTTACCCGGGTATTTTAAAAAAAGAAGAAAAATAAACAAAAAACATCATCACTTGATTTTTTTTTTAATTTTCCGGGCACAATTCGACTGAGGCGCTTCTTGAAAATACCCGGGTATTTATAAAAATTGGGTATTTACCCATCACTACACATAGGTATACCTAAACATATTTGATAATAATTTATACATTGGTAAATTTTGCTACTTTCAACCCGGCCAAGCGCCAACTTTTTGAATTGCCTTTATTTTATTTTTTTTTTTCTTTTTATTTTATTTTCCCCCTTCCATTCCTCGAGTAGCATTAGGAAGGAGCCTGTAATCTGTTTTTGTTGGAAAGTTTGAGGGCATAAAATTTCAAACAATGCCACAAGTATTTTACCTCTATGATTTGCCTGAAATCTGATCTTTTCCTCCCTCCGTCTCTTCTTCCTTCAGCCTCCTTCATTCCCCTCTGTTAGTCAGGGGAAAAATTCCCTTCCACTCCTCACTCTTTCCTCCCCTCTCTTCCTCCCCTCTAATATTAGTCTGAGAAAAACTTTCCTGAGTTTCTAGTCCCTGTATATTTGAAGAGCTGCACTAGGAAGGAGCCTGTAATCTGTTTTTGTTGGAAAGTTTGAGGGCATAAAATTTCAAACAATGCCACAAGTATTTTACCTCTATGATTTTCCTGAAATCTGATCTTTTCCTCCCTCCGTCTCTTCTTCCTCCAGCCTCCTTCATTCCCCTCAGTTAGTCAGGGGAAAAATTCCCTTCCACTTCTCACTCTTTCCTCCCCTCTCGTCCTCCCTAATATTAGTCTGGGAAAAACTCCAGTTTCTAGTCCCTGTATATTTGAAGAGGTGCACATTGCATACCCACGTAGATTCTAGGAGTTCATACAATTTGTTTTAAGCTTGATAGGAGTGCTAAAACTTCAACTATAGGTACCTACCTTTTTTTAGGTTTGATAGAGGGAATTGTAACTGCTAAGGAAGACAGGCTAGGAGAAAACCAGCCGTTCTGAGAACAAACCTTATCTGTTTAGGATAAAATCCGCCCGGATGTAAATCAAACTCGTGACCTGTTATCGGAGAGGTGCACATTGCATACCCACGTAGATTCTAGGAGTTCATACAATTTGTTTCAATCTTGATAGGAGTGCTAAAACTTCAACTATAGCTATAGGTACCTTTTTTTAGGTTTGATAGAGGGAATTGTAACTGCTAAGGAAGACAGGCCAGGAGAAAACCAGCCGTTCTGAGAACAAACCTTATCTGTTTAGGATAAAATCCGCCCGGATGAAAATCCAACTCGTGTCACTCGTGACCTAAGGTTGACAGGATTAAAACTTACATACGTTACAAAGTGAAATTAACCTCATATATTCTATTTTATTATAAATTATAGTAATTCTTGCAACTCTAACAATATTTAGATTCGATAGACACTCGAGCCTATGCTAGGTACTCAGAGTGGTACCATTTTTGACAAAGTTTATACAAGTTTAATTACTATCAAACATGACCTAAGGTTGACAGGATTAAAACTTATATACGTTACAAAGTGAAATTAACCTCATATATTCTATTTTATTATAAATTATAGTAATTCTTGCAACTTATAAATTATAGTAATTCTTGCAACTCTAACAACATTTGTTCTGTTCTAAGTTTCTAACTTATTTCCAACCATATTTATGACATGAACAATTCACGGGGTTACTGGTATGATGCAGTTACAATCTTCCGCTAGATAAAATATCTATGTAGAGTGTAATATGAGAATATGGATTACCTACTTAAAAGTAATGGACACCGGTTCATAATTTATTTAATAAGGGGGAGCTCCGCCAGCTTCGTCCATGAGAGTGTAATATGAGAATATGGATTACCTACTTAAAAGTAATGGACACCGGTTCATAATTTATTTAATAAGGGGGAGCTCCAGCTTCGTCCATGGCAAAAAAAGGTGAAATTTTTCGAAAAGAAACTCCCAAGGTCCAACAAAATGTGCTGGTGTTTCACCGCCATTTTTATTTCGTACCAATGATACTGTTACATTAGACGCATGTGGTCTGTGTCGTAGCATGTCCATCCTGTAGTGTCTCCCTCATCATATGGGCGAGAAGAGAAATAATAGGTACTTCCCATTTAGGTGCTGGGTAAACAGGAGAATCCACGCTCTCCCACAAAATGTGCTGGTGTTTCACCGCCATTTTTATTTCGTAGCAATGATACTGCTACATTAGACGCATGTGGTCTGTGTCGTAGCATGCTCACCCTGTAGTGTCTCCCTTATCAGATGGGCGAGAAGAGATATAATAGGTACTTCCCATTTAGGTGCTGGGTAAACAGGAGAATCCACGCTCTCCTGCTTACTCAATGATACTGCTACATTAGACGCATGTGGTCTGTGTCGTAGCATGCCCATCCTGTAGTGTCTCCCTCATCAGATGGGCGAGAAGAGATATAATAGGTACTTCCCATTTAGGTGCTGGGTTAACAGGAGAATCCACGCTCTCCTGCTTACCAGGCGAGCGTCTTAACCACTACGTCACCGAGGTAGATACTTAAGAGATCCTTGTATTTGCCAGATTCCTAGTTTCTATCTACCAATGAGATCCCCTGGTTAAACTGTTCCCTTGGGATGGAACTTTTCCTCTCCCTCCTAAAAAAAAGGAGAGAGCTTATGAGAAAGGAAGATATAGTGCGAGCATAATATTAATGCATACTCTTTACCTCCTCCTTCCTCTTCTTCCTCCTCCTCTGTTTTCCTCCTTCCCTTTTTCTCTTCCCCTTCCTCTTTTTCTTCCTTCTCTTCTTCTTCTTCGTCTTTACCTCCTACTTCTCTTCCTTCGTCTGCTCCTCTTTCTATGTTACCTTGCTTTCCAAGCTCTTTCTTCTCCTCATCTTTCTACTCCTCCTCCTCTTCCTCTTTTTCTGTTCCCCTCCTTCTCACTGTCATTTCTAATACCTTCCTCCCCCCCCTTTCCTTCTTCTCTTTCTCGGTTACCTTCCTTTTCTTACTTCTTTTCTCGTACTGCTAATATTTTCACTGTCAGTCTTCAGCGTACAGGGTTCAACGGAATCAGAGTATGACTCGACTGGACGGGCGAGAAATTCGGGGAAAGATGAAAGTGCCAAAGTCCACCGAAGAAATTCAGGGAAAATATGAAGGTGTGTCTGCCAAAGTCGACCGAAGACGATCGACATTGACTAGAACCCTCCTAAAATTGGAAAGAACCAAAGATTTTGAGGTTATCCATTTTAAAATGCCGTCCAAGTGACTCACACGCTCAGACAGACCCAGAACCCTACTAAAGTTGGAAAGAACCAAAGATTTTGAGGTTATCCATTTTAAAATGCCGTCCAGGTCACTCACACGCTCAGACAGACCTAAGTCCATCAGACAGTAGGAAGTAGGAACGTGTGTGGCTTCCGGCCCAGGTCTCTCAAACGGACTGAAGTCGGCAGCCTTTTCCGCCACACACGTTTCGACGGTTTGTCGGACAGTCTGAGCGTGAGATCAGGAAGATACTGATAGATTCTGACGTGATTTTGTGAAGATTCATCTTGAAAAGAAGAACACGAGTAACTTATACAACTGTGAAGATCAGGAAAAGTCAAAACATGTTTAAAATAAAGAATTAGTCGGAATTAGTTTCCCCCCCCCCCTTTAGGCGCTTTAACTGCTGTGATGTTGAGGGATCTCAGGTAGGACATGAGGGAATCTACACCAGGTTTGTCATCGGATAAGGAGGGAGGGTTGGAGAGTAAGGAACGTATGGGGGTGTCAAGGGGGCAGGTCAGGATGTGTGCTACGGTGAGGGGTTCGCCACACCGACAAGTAGGATGAGGAGATTTGGTAAACAGGTAACTATGTGTTAGCCTGGTGTGGCCGATTCTCAATCTTGTTAGTACTACTTCTTCAAAGTTTAACGAGGGAAACAATTAATGAATGTTTATTGGAAGCTCTCTGCCCTCTGTGAGGGAAAACTGAAAAATATTAAAAATCTTGTCTAGATGAAAATTTTCTCGTAATTCCGGCAGAGTTCTTCGTTTGACTAAAATGATTTTACATCATAAAAAACATCTCCTAACACAATAAAGTCGAAACGCTTCCAAATATGCTAATTTCCCCGTACCCTTTTTTTGCCGTCTTTCCTTCAGAAAACTTCTAATTCTTCTTTCTCAAGTGTATGTTTCAGACAAACTTTCTTTATTTTGCTGTACAATGTTTTCCTTATATTGTTTTTTCTCTAAAAACAAGTGAAAACTCCCGAAATGAATTTAAAATTTTCACAACCCACATTTCCTTAGAGACGAGAAGGCTCGTAATTCCGGCAGAGTTCTTCGTTTGACTAAAATGATTTTACATCATAAAAAACATCTCCTAACACAATAAAGTCGAAACGCTTCTAAATATGCTAATTTCCCTTTTTTTGCCGTCCAGTTCAGATTTATGTGGCGTATGGTACAGGTGGGCCAATAAATGGTAAGTTTTTTAGGTGGGCGAATAAATGGTACACTTACCCTAATATGTTTGATTCCAAAAAATTTCAGACAATCAGATTGTTTATCTGATTCATCATAACAAGATCATTGCACGCGATAACCTATCAATCCTCATGGAAAGGTTTTCAAAGACACGCGGAAATTCCTGCAGTACCATACATACGTGTGGCTTGGGGGTTTAAATACAACAAAACAGCAACATAGCTCTAGGTAGGTATTGAATTGAATTTCTTTATATGTAAGTTGTAAAGGAGCAACCAACTCCAAATAGGTATGTGCTAATGTAGGTACCTATTTCTTTATATTAGGGGCAAACCTTCCAGAGCCAGCCTAGTTAGCTTAGTTGATAGTGCATCTGCCTTGTAAGTGCTAGGCCGCGGGTTCAATTCCAGCCCAGGGCGGATTTTATCCTGATGGGATAATGTTTGTTCTCGGAACGGCTGGCTTTTTCTATCCTATCTTCCTTTTCTCTTTGATTTCGGGACGATAAGATCATAGCAGTTACAGTTGCCTCTGTCAAACCTCTTAAAAAAAAAAAAAAACCTTCCAGCATGCCACCTCTTAAAAAAAAAAAAAAAACCTTCCAGCATGCCACCTTACCTAAGTAGGTAGTATAGGGTATGTTGTATCCTACTCACACTCTCTATCTAGGTATTTAAAGCAATACCTACTGTAATGGGCTACAATTATGATTAGGTACCTTTTTTAATCATAGATGCAGTAATATGTTTGATTCCAAAAAATTTCAGACAATCAGATTGTTTGATACAAGATTCAAAGCTACCTAATCATAATGCTTTGGGCTGACATTTGGTTTTGGCTACAAACATTTTAGGAGTGGACGCCCTTTGCACTCAACCTTTGCTATTTCTTCAGCAAGGAATATTTCAGTGTAATATGCTAAGTAACTTTTTAAAGTTTGCCAGGTAGACCAAAAAATAAAATGAAAAAATTAGGTAGGTATTGGACATTTTAGGAGTGGATGCCCTTTGCACTCAACCTTTGCTATTTCTTCAGCAAGGAATATTTCAGTGTAATATGCTAAGTAACTTTTTAAAGTTTGCCAGGTAGACCAAAAAATAAAATGAAAAAATTAGGTAGGTATTGGAAGAATGTCTGAATCTTACCTTTTTTGATTAGTGGACCATCACCATCTTCATCATCTGGTCCGAAGCCAGAACCGCTTGATTCCAAGTCATCCTTGAAATCTGAAACGCCTGAACCTTCTGCTTGAATATTTGTATCATCATCAATGTAAATGTCTTCTTTGGGAGCTGCTGATGATTGTATTTTTACAGTTTGTGTAGATAGTGTTGGCTTTTGAGTGACTGCTTTTGATTTATCTTTTGCCTGCAAAGCAAAACACATCATAATAAAAAAGAAAGTAACAATGTTCAATGGAATAAGTAGGGTTTTCAGTTATTTCAACCTCATAATTTTATTTTATTATTGTTACTTAATATTTTTTACAATAGCAATAATAAGTTACTAAGGACTACCTATTCCCTTATAAGGACACTTTTAAGGATATTCTAAAAATTATGAACCTACCTATGAATACATAAATACAAGGTTATGTAGGTATTTTATTGCCGGGAGAATATTCAAGACAAAATATTATCTCAAACTTGGCTATTTCATCAAGTACACCATAGTAACACCAATTCAAGTATAGTTTAGAGGAATTTATACCAAAGAAAGTAGGTAGGTATATTATTCTTAGTGGCAGAAATGACACTGACCAGTGTGATTTAAATCAGGGGAAATCTGCACCCGAGACCATAATATTCTGTTTTATCCCTGTATGAAGGAGAGAGTATGAATGAAGGTAACTGGTACTTACTTTGTCTCCAATTGTGCAGGATATATCCTGGACAAGGAGCTGAATGCTGCACAGGAATACACATATCCTTAGCTGCATATCCCTACACAAATTGTTTTAGTACCGAAGTACTATTCCTGTCAAACACTAAAATGTACAGACAAAACACCTTGCAATCACTCGACACTGTTTTGGATCTAAATTTTAACTAAATCTTTCAGACAGTAAATCATTGGAATAGTATTTAACTACGGAACTTGGAAATAATTAATTATTTAATTTACATTTGATACAGACAAAACACCTTGCAATCACTCGACACTGTTTTGGATCTAAATTTTAACTAAATCTTTCAGACAGTAAATCATTGGAATAGTATATAACTACGGAACTTGGAAATAATTAATTATTTAATTTACATTTGAATCCACAGGAAATAAAAGGAAAAACACACCTCAAAATTTCTACAAACACTGCACTCAAAAACACAAATCGATGTAAAAATGGAAGTGGAAGAACGACAAGACACGAGATGTGAGAGAAATTCAAAGCACTTCGAACCTTACCGAAAGGTATGATGAAATGAACCCACGTACATAGCGGATTGCATAAGCAAAGAATATTTGTAGGGCGTATTATCTTTATCCATTTTATAGGTTCAGTTCACATTTTTTACTTTCTATTTTCTATTACCTAGGTATCCTTATTTCTAAAAATGTTTGCTCTTTAAAGAGCAAAGTCAGCATATTCCATGGTGTTTACCCACAGAAACCCATGTATTAAAACATCTCCCTTATCATGAAAGAGTTGAGAGACAGACTCTTCACTTCTTGGTATTTTTTCATCAAAAAATAGCAAAATTTCACTCAGAGGCCCTCTTTCAGATAACCATCATTGGCCTGTGGCAGCAAGTGTGGACGTCCAAAGCGGAATCTGTTTGGTTGAATCTAAAAAAAGACTTTCTTCTTCTTCTTTGCCTTTTCCCATGTTCAGATGGGGTCGGCGTTTGTCATCGGCCTCTCAATCAACTTTAGAGTGATCGCTTTGAGGCCAACTGGTTTTGGCTAAACAAAATTTTCCGAGTGAATTTTTTCATTAGGAAATTTGGACTAGTCTAATTCCTTTTTATAGATCCCTAGCTAGTTGCTGACTCTCCGTTTATACCTAGTCCCTTACTTCGTTTGACTAAAATGATTTTACATCATAAAAAACATCTCCTAACACAATAAAGTCGAAACGCTTCCAAATATGCTAATTTCCCCCTACCCTTTTTTGCCTCCTTTCCTTCAGAAAACTTCTAATTCTTCTTTCTGAAGTGTATGTTTCAGACAAACTTTCTTTATTTTGTTGTACAATGTTTTCCTTATATTGTTTTTTTTTCTAAAACAAGTGAAAACTCCCGAAATGAATTTAAAATTTTCACAACCCACATTTTCTTAGAGACGAGAAGTGGGAATCAGTGTCTGAATGGCTAAAAAAAAAAGAGGGAAGAAAGAAATGAAAAAGATATTTCTGAGATTCGATACTTTTATATCGAGCTTTAACGATTTTCGAATCGATTTTTCTGTTCTGACTTGAATCGACTGTAAAAATAGATTATTTTACTTAGCAAAGATGGGGACAACGTCTCGATCTTTCTGTGAATCGAATACGAAGTACTCTTCCTTGTTTCTCGAGTTTCAATGGAGGTATAATATACTCCGTAGAGTCGCATTCAGAAGGGAAATCCGATATAATATAAAATTTATGAAGGATCTGTTGGAATGCATCATTTGTTGCACCGTGAAAGGAAGGGTCTTACCTGGGTCTGCTTCGAGAGGACCTGGTGTTACCGATCCTTGTGGCACTGCCGTTAAGAAGGTTGGGTGAAAGAACTCGCCAAGTGATATTCCTCCTATTAAAGGCGAATCGAATAATCGATACTTTCATTACGATTTTTCAGGATCGCTTCAAATTCCATCCCTTCTCGATGTTACAGTCACATGGGAGTCAATTCAAAAAGGAATTTTGTGCACCCGGTACTCCCATTTTTTACCTTCAAAACGAGATTACTCGTATTTTACTACAATGTGCCAAATTTTGTTTAATACTTTATCTCAAGACACATAATCTTCTGGCGTACAATAGACAGAACGAGGTGTGTTTCATTCTTCTTTGATTGAAAAGTGTATCAAAAACGTTCTTTCTATCTTCGATGTTGTTAGGGATTTTGATGGTTTTCAAAGCGCTTCGAGGTTTTCTGGATTGGTCAGCCTCAGACAATCAGGCGTATAATCTTCTTTATTCCAAACCATTAGATGATTGGGAACTGTCTGGGAGAACCCCTACTCGCCACCTGAGAGGCGTGCGAAGGGGGAGTCAGTTAAATCATGCCTGGAAAGGACAAAAGCACGACCCCCAAGTTCGGGGTGCGGCCATAATTCCGGAACACAGCCCCAAGTGGGAATAGGGCGCTTAGGATCTCTCCGTTGACAGCTATTGAGATTATTAAACAAACCAGGATACGGCAGGAAGCCAAACCTATGAACTATCAGCAATTTCGGTGTGTCTTCTGGGTGCTTAACTTCACTGAATCCACAATACGAATCCTTGGCAACACCTCAAGTACTACCAGAACAATATGTGCTAATAGATACATATGTGGCGTACAATAGACAGAACGAGGTGTGTTTCATTCTTCTTTGATTGAAAAGTGTATCAAAAACGTTCTTTCTATCTTCAATGTTGTTGGGGATTTTGATGGTTTTCAAAGCATGGCGTACAATAGACAGAACGAGGTGTGTTTCATTCTTCTTTGATTGAAAAGTGTATCAAAAACGTTCTTTCTATCTTCAATGTTGTTAGGGATTTTGATGGTTTTCAAAGCACTTCGAGGATTCCTTGATTGGTCAGCCTCAGACAATCAGGCGTATGATCTTCTTTATTCCAAACCATTAGATGATTGGGAATTGTCTGGGAGAACCCCTACTCGCCACCTGAGAGGCGTAAGGGGGAGTCAGTTACCTCATGCCTGGAAAGGACAAAAGCTCGGCCCCCAAGTTCGGGGTGCGGCCCTAATTCCGGAACACAGCCCCAAGTGGGAATAGGGCGCTTAGGATCTCTCCGTTGACAGCTATTGAGATTATTAAACAAACCAGGATACGGCAGGAAGCCAAACCTATGAACTATCAGCAATTTCGGTGTGTCTTCTGAGCGCTTAACTTCACTGAATCCAATACGAATCCTTGGCAACACCTCCAGTACTACTAGAACAATATGTGCTAATAGATAGGTGTTTATCTTAACAAGCAATTTCAACCGGCTTGAACAAAAGCCCATCTCGTACGACTTGCCTACAAGCCTGTACAAAAGAAACAAAGGCAGATGAAAATTGTTGCTCCAATATAATACGACTAGTTGAATCTTGTAATGAAAACATTCACACCGCCAGCGCCAGCCCAGCTCAATTTTACAAACAGGAAAAGAAAAACATACAAATTTGAAAGAAAGAAGAGCTGAAATAAAGAAACGGCCAGTTTTTTCTCCTAAAATGGGCTCAGGACGAGGTGGAGGGAAATGCCGGGGAGTAGCGCCGCGACGGCATCGCAGCGAGATTTTATGTGAAAACAAGAAAACATGGAAAACTCTAATGTGATGGGAATACGGACTTTTTTGCCGCGGAGATGGATATTTCGCCGCCCGGATCCCCGAAATGGACAACCCTCAAAAGAGATCAATCAACCACAGTCCCCTCCAAGGAAAGCCTAAAATAGTAGGCGACCTAGGCAGATGTAGATGTAGCGTCT